>NC_140013.1:33847727-34067727 GCF_964263955.1 Coregonus lavaretus | reverse complement strand
TTGAAAGCTGTGAAGACGACCCAACATGTTTCTGATAAGATTTCAGTTTGCTTGGATGTATAGTTAGTAGGCTATTTCAACCACAATCAGCTTTTATGATGCTGATAAAGATCGCACTTCTACAGATGGTGTCTAACTGCACATTCTCTCAAGATGCTGAAATAAATAAATAATATTTCTCCATTCCTGTTCCCGAGTCAAAATTTTGCCAACATTTGGTGTATCATTTTACTGCAAGAAATGCTTTAATTCTGCAGGAGTGAATATTAAGGCTATGTGAGAGGCTATAGACAAACAGTCAGTGTCCAGATTTCAGTTTCCATTTAAGCCATCTGAACAGTAGGCTACAGTTCCCTTGATGTGCCAGAGGCCTATTTGAAGTCCGTCTTGTGACTGTCGAATTGGTATAGTGCCTCACAATCATCATACATAACATCGCCCAGCGCTGCTATCATCCTCTTTTACCACTTCACCAAATCTTCCCCGAACATAACTTTTCTGGCCCTTCCTTCGCTTTATTTTCAACTCTCCATTTCGACATTGTCCTTTTTGCCTCCATGGATAGATGTTAACTTTTTCTGCCCGTTCCCAAAAGCATTTGGCGATTGGCGTGTAGGCTATTTGGCGTGCGTACATTTAGGCCCAAGCTTATGCTTATGCACTAATGACTAAAATAATATAATGAACTTAGCTACTTGGCCAATAGCAATTTATAACCTTGACTCGAGGATGAAAGCAAAGTGCCACAAACACAGGGCAAAACGTCCATTAACTCTCACATCAGAATATTGGGCAGAGCTAAAGTTAGCAGGCTGTTACCTAGATAAGAGGCTCTCCCTGAAAGAGGAGAAGGGATCCTTAAAGGACCTGCCCTAACCTGGCATAGACCATTCACACCTGTAAACGGGTACATTCTCAACAGTGATCATACACTTGAATAGCAATACTATTTCACTATTGACATTAAAATGGCCACAACTAAACTCGCTAATGAAAACAAAGGCATAATTAGCATCAACATAAGCATTTACAATAAACTTTTCAAAACACCCCAAAATAAATTATATGATAACCAGACTCTGGCATTTGTACATTTTTTAAATCTAATACTTTTTATCCCCAATTGGTAGTTACAGTCTTGTCCCATCGCTGCAACTCCCGTACGGACTCGGGAGAGGCGAAGGTCGAGAGCCATGCGTCCTCCGAAACACGACCCTGCTTCTTGACACACTGGGTCTCCCGGTCACGACCGGCTGTGACACAGCCTGGGATCGAACCCGGGTCTGTAGTGACGCCTCAAGCACTGCGATGTAGTGCCTTAGACCGCTGCGCCACTCGGGAGGCCCCATTTTGGCGTTTGTGTTCTTATATAATACATAGCATAACATTTGATGGGAGTAGCGTTAACATAGCCATATTAGTAAGAAATCAGCTCCAAGGTTCGCCAGAGTGTCGTTTTGGTCTTTGGCGTCCCAACGCAGGTAAACACACTTTAGACCAAACACTGTCCCTGGCCCCTGTTGTTAAACACACTTTAGACCAAACACTGTCCCTGGCCCCTGTTGTTAAACACACTTTAGACCAAACACTGTCCCTGGCCCCTGTTGTTAAACACACTTTAGACCAAACACCGTCCCTGGCCCCTGTTGTTAAGCACACTTTAGACCAAACACTGTCCCTGGCCCCTGTTGTTAAACACACTTTAGACCAAACACTGTCCCTGGCCCCTGTTGTTAAACACACTTTAGACCAAACACTGTCCCTGGCCCCTGTTGTTAAACACATTTTAGACCAAACACTGTCCCTGGCCCCTGTTGTTAAACACACTTTAGACCAAACACTGTCCCTGGCCCCTGTTGTTAAACACACCTTAGACCAAACACTGTCCCTGGCCCCTGTTGTTAAACACACCTTAGACCAAACACTGTCCCTGGCCCCTGTTATTAAACACACTTTAGACCAAACACTGTCCCTGGCCCCTGTTGTTAAACACACTTTAGACCAAACACTGTCCCTGGCCCCTGTTGTTAAACACACCTCTGCCTATTACTGTACAGTAGGGCCCCATGGGGATGAACTCAAAATACACCTGGACCTGTAGACTAAATACAGCTGAGACTGTAGTCAAAACATGGCAGGGCCTCTGTTCCAAACACACCAGGCTCTGTTTCAAATCCAATTAGCAGTTCTCACTCTTATCTCCTCTCTGTGTGTGTCTCTCTGCAGGACCAATCAGATGGTGAAGATCTTGTACTCCTTTGGAGTGTTTGTCAGCTTTGCCATCCAGTTCTTCGTCCCGGCGGAGATCATGATTCCCCCGGTCCAAGCAAGGCTACGGGAGAGCTGGAGGACACCCTGTGAGATGATCCTCAGAGGCCTGCTCGTCTGCCTCACCTGTGAGTACCTTCTCTCTGTCTATAGTATATACAGTATATATACACTACCGTTCAAAAGTTTGGGATCACTTAGAAATGTCCTTGTTTTCGAAAGAAAAGCAATTTTTTTGTCCATTTAAGATACCATCAAATTGATCAGAAATACAGTGTAGACATTGTTAATGTTGTAAATGGCTATTGTAGCTACAATACGGTAGTGTATGTATCTATGGTTGACTGACTGACCACTTGTTTATCTGACCCGTGAGTACTTATATTGTACCTATGATATACTGATGGTGTATTACAGCTGTGAGTGAGTGGGACGATCCTAGCCTTTTATACATTTGCTACAAACAATCCCAAGGGAGATTATTTCTCTAGGGTTTGTGGGTAGCACGGCTGCCTGTGTATCCATGTAGCTGGGCTGTGAGAAACCTCTGAGAATCTTGTCTGTGTCCTCTGTTTGATTTACAAAGTGGGGAGTGGTCTCAGTTGATTGGACCTGGAATTGATCTCTTCGGCTGAAAATCTGTTTTCGTCTGTGACACGTTCTGGCTAAGCACATAAAGAATGAAAATCAGGAATCATGAAATACTTTTCCCATATTTTTCCCGACGCAGACAGGCAGCCCCCAGATGTTGAATGAATGAACAAGCAGAAGATTGACTGCGGAATGGCTGGTTGTCATGGTGCTTTCAATCATCTCACTGTGTCTGAGTTGCACTATTCAAAGACTTTTATGGTGTCTGTCTTTGTCTGTACGTAAGGGGTGTTCTAATGGGTTACCCCAGGGAGAACCCAACCCAGGGAGCTACAGATGTAGCTATTCATCTCAAAGTAAACACTGATGTTGTTAGTTTCCCTCCTCTCCTCTTCCTCTCAAAATAAACACTGATGTTGTTAGTTTCCCTCCTCTCCTCTTCCTCTCCTCTTCCTCTCAAAGTAAACACTGATGTTGTTAGTTTCCCTCCTCTCGTCTTCATCTCAAAGTAAACACTGATGTTGTTAGTTTCCCTCCTCTCCTCTTCCTCTCCTCTTCCTCTCAAAGTAAACACGGATGTTGTTAGTTTCCCTCCTCTCGTCTTCATCTCAAAGTAAACACTGATGTCTTTAGTTCCATCCTTCTGTCTGAAATTATTAATTGGAAGAAATTAAGTTAGAGCTGGCTAACGGATGGAAGAATAATGAATAGCATGACTGCATAAAAGAGGAAACTACTGAAGAGGAGGTGGAGGACGAGGAGGAGAGCATTAGAAACAGATCCTCAGTAGATGTCTGTCTGTCCACAGACACTGCATACCAACTAATGTGGCCAGTCGGGGCCTGCTAGGATACGATACTACACCTGGCCTTTTTGCCCAGTTTTATTTTAACCAACTCCACACTCTGCTTTGTAGTTACCAGAAGCCCTGTCCATGGTGCTGAACTGTCTGAATAGTGAGAACCCTGTCCATGGTGCTGAACTGGCTGGGTGAATGGTGAGAACCCTGTCCATGGTGCTGAACTGGCTGGGTGAATAGCCTTGGCTAAACAGACGGTGCTGCCCATGGTAGACCTACCATAACCTTAACCAGAGGGAGGTTAGAAGTGAAATTCAGCGACAACTTAATGCAATGAACTAAGCATTACTAGTCCCTCATCCACAACATGTAATCCCTGTTCCCAGACCTCCCCCTCCAACCTTGTTTCTGCAGTACAACGTGATGCAGCGTAACATGCATTAGCTTGCGTTGAAGGTGTCGAGTTTATAAATATATATATATCCTAAAAAAGTAATTGATGAATTTATGTTGACGGAGGGGAAATTCTGATGTCATATAGTATCTCTATTGTTTTGTCTTAATACCCGTCTTTGGATAAATTGAATCAGCCGCTGAACCGTAGAGCCACCCAGAAGTGATATATATATCTCAGTTTACCACCGTCGCTCGCGCAAACCCTTATTTATGATATTCATGAAGTTGGGCATGATGACAGAACGTTCCTCCAACCATCTATTCATTCATCTGTTCGTCCCCCCCAATCCATATATTCCTTCATGTATGTATCTTTCTGTCTGTTCTGTCCTGTCACCTATCCGATCCTCAGTTGGCAAAATAAAATATTTGACAGAATACTGAATACATCCATCTCTTTAAGGGTAAAACAGCATCTGAAAATGACATTTTAAGGAAGGGAAAGTGTTTTCTTTCCTTCCTGAATTAACTATTAAGGTAGTTTGCTGATGAATGCACATCACAGATAACTACACACTTTTCTCAGTTTGTCTCTGTAGGACCATATATCCAGCTTCAGGTATTCTACTTTATTACTGTTGTAGAAGACCCTTTTATTGCTGTCTGTCTCTGTGTTTGCATCATAATTGGTTACCTATTAAATATGACTTTACTCTCATGGTTTTAGTTTTTTTTTTAATAACTTTGCTATTTGATAATGCTGGTCTAACTGGTCGGGGCCCAGATATGCTTACCGGCCTGTACTGGGTAGAAATATGGTCAGATGCGGCCTCCCGAGTGGCGCAGTGGTCTAAGGCACTGCATCGCAGTACTAGCTGTGCCACTGGAGGTCCTGGTTCGAGTCCAGGCTCTGTCGCAGCCGGCCGCAACCGGGAGACCCATGGGGCAGCGCACAATTGGCCCAGCGTCGTCCAGGTTAGGGGAGGGTTTGGCCAGCAGGGATGTTCCCATTGCGCACTAGCGACTCCTGTGGTGGGCCGGGCACAGTGCACGCTGACACGGTCGCAAGGTGTACGGTGTTTCCTCCGACGCATTGGTGCGGCTGGCTTCCATGTTAAGCGGGCATTGCGTCAAGAAGCAGTGCGGCTTGGAAGACACACGGCTCTCACTGTATATACACCCTACTCTCGACCTTCGCCTCTCCCGTGTCCGTATGGGAGTTGTAGCGATGGGACAAGACTGTAACAACCAATTGGACACCACAAAATTGAGGAGAAAAGGGGTAAAGAAATTTATAAAGACATGGTCAGGTGCAACCTTCGCTAGTTGTTCAGTTCTCGGTAGATGGAATTAAGCTGAAAGTGAACATCAAAGTGTCTGCATGTATTTTATATGTGTAGGGTATATACAGTGATGTTTTCCTCTTGGTGGTGTGGAGTTGTGGGGACCTTGCTGTATTTCCTGGTTTATGGCCCCAGTGAGACCCAGTGTTTTATTTGCCTTGTCACCCTGCTGTTGGTCAAACTTGAGACACATAAAACGTACCATGGAACAGGGTGTACAGCAAGGTTTCTCTCTCTCTCTTGTGTGTGTGTGTGTGTGGCTCAGTTGGTAGAGTATGGCGCTTGCAACGCCAGGGTTGTGGGGGTCGAAACCCACGGGGGACCCATATGAAAAAGCAAGAAAATGTATTTACTCACTACTGTAAGTCGCTCTGGATAAGAGCGTCTGCTAAATGACTCAAATGTAAATGTTAAAAGTGTGGGTGTGGAAGTGAGAGATAGATACAGTGGGGAGAACAAGTATTTGATACACTACTGATTTTGCAGGTTTTCAGAAATCCAGAAAATCACATTGTATGATTTTTAAGTAATTAATTTGCATTTTATTGCATGACATAAGTATTTGATCACCTACCAACCAGTAAGAATTCCGGCTGTCACAGGCCTGTTAGTTTTTCATTAAGAAGCCCTCCTGTTCTCCACTCATTACCTGTATTAACTGCACCTGTTTGAACTCGTTACCTGTACAAAAGACACCTGTCCACACACTCAATCAAACAGACTCCAACCTCTCCACAATGGCCAAGACCAGAGAGCTGTGTAAGGACATCAGGGATAAAATTGTAGACCTGCACAAGGCTAGGATGGGCTACAGAACAATAGGCAAGCAGCTTGGTGAGAAGGCAACAACTGTTGGCGCAATTATTAGAAAATGGAAGAAGTTCAAGATGACGGTCAATCACCCTTGGTCTGGGGCTCCATGCAAGATCTCACCTCGTGGGGCATCAATGATCATCAGGATCAGCCCAGAACTACACGGCAGGACCTGGTCAATGACCTGAAGAGAGCTGGGACCACAGTCTCAAAGAAAACCATTAGTAACACACTATGCCGTCATGGATTAAAATCCTGCAGCGCACGCAAGGTCCCCCTGCGTCTGAAGTTTGCCAATGACCATCTGGATGATCCAGAGGAGGAATGGGAGATTTTTGATGAGACAAAAATAGAGCTTTTTGGTCTAAACTCCACTCGCCGTGTTTGGAGGAAGAAGAAGGAGGAATACAACCCCAAGAACACCATCCCAACCGTGAAGCATGGAGGTGGAAACATCATTCTTTGGGGATGCTTTTCTGCAAAGGGGACAGGACGACTGCACCGTATTGAGGGGAGGATGGATGGGGCCATGTATCGCGAGATCTTGGCCAACAACCTCCTTCCCTCAGTAAGAGCATTGAAGATGGGTCGTGGCTGGGTCTTCCAGCATGACAACGACCCGAAACACACAGCCAGGGCAACTAAGGAGTGGCTCCGTAAGAAGCATCTCAAGGTCCTGGAGTGGCCTAGCCAGTCTCCAGACCTGAACCCAATAGAAAATCTTTGGAGGGAGCTGAAAGTCCGTATTGCCCAGCGACAGCCCCGAAACCTGAAGGATCTGGAGAAGGTCTGTATGGAGGAGTGGGCCAAAATCCCTGCTGCAGTGTGTGCAAACCTGGTCAAGATCTACAGGAAACGTATGAGCTCTGTAATTGCAAACAAAGGTTTCTGTACCAAATATTAAGTTCTGCTTTTCTGATGTATCAAATACTTATGTCAAGCAATAAAATGCAAATTAATTACTTAAAAATCATACAATGTGATTTTCTGTATTTTTGTTTTAGATTCTGTCTCTCACAGTTGAAGTGTACCTATAATAAAAATTACAGACCTCTACATTATTTGTAAGTAGGAAAACCTGCAAAATCGGCAGTGTATCAAATACTTGTTCTCCCCACTGTATGTAATATGGGGACACGAGGGACACGTGTCTCTGTGTGCTCTTTCATCCCTTCATAAACAGCAATATTATTTTAACCAGGGATATACAGTGAGGGGGAAAAAAGTATTTGATCCCCTGCTGATTTTGTACGTTTTCCCACTGACAAAGAAATGATCAGTCTATAATTTTAATTGTAGGTTTATTTGAACAGTGAGAGACAGAATAACAACAAAAAAATCCAGAAAAACGCATTTTAATGAGGGAAATAAGTATTTGACCCCTCTGCAAAACATGACTTAGTACTTGGTGGCAAAACCCTTGTTGGCAATCAGAGGTCAGACGTTTCTTGTAGTTGGCCACCAGGTTTGCAAACATCTCAGGAGGGATTTTGTCCCACTCCTCTTTGCAGATCTTCTCCAAGGCATTAAGGTTTCGAGGCTGACGTTTGGCAACTCGAACCTTCAGCTCCCTCCACAGATTTTCTATGGGATTAAGGTCTGGAGACTGGCTAGGCCACTCCAGGTCCTTGATGTGCTTCTTCTTGAGCCACTCCTTTGTTGCCTTGAGCCACACCTTTGTTGCCACTCCTTTGTTGCCTTCCGATACCGGAATTTGATTTCCCTACATGCACCTTGGCAGCTCTCAGATGTGTAGGCTAACAATATGTATTGTTTTAATTAGAGGAGGGTAATGAGTAGGTAAGGTCTCTGATGAACTGACTAAATGTACGTCTGTGTGTCTGCTGGGAGAATGATGAGAATGGGCCGGGATGAGATGTGAGCTCTCTCTCTCTCTCCTCTCTCTCTCTCACTCTCTCTCTCTCACTCACTCACTCACTCACTCATATATGATGATGATGATGAAGAAGTCTCCTAGGACCAACACTCCCGATTCCATTGGCAGTGTGCAGCGCTCACCTTGGTTTAACTTTGTGGTTGTTTGTGAACTTTGGTATGAGTTGTGTGTGTGTGTATATAACCTTGTCTAAGTTATTTATTTGTGTATGTCCCTTTCCTCTATTTCTACTTTTGAGTGTCTATTTTTCTGCCTGCCTGTCTGAACAGAGACTGAACATAGAGGCGAGTTGGACCTTCTGACTCCAGTTTACACACAAAACAAAGTCTGGGCCTCGCTCGTAATAATGTGCCCGGCAACAAACATCATTGATAGAAAACAGACATTACTAATCCATCCACGTCTCATCTTTATGGGAAACACCCACCTCCGCTCTGCAGCTAATTTTGCTGCTGTTCTCCGTCTGCCTCCAGTTCTAACACGATGCATGCTTCCCCTGCTAACGCATGCTCTGGATGTCTCTCACTATCTCCCCCTATACACACACACACACTTACGTACTTATGCACACACACGCAGATGCAGACACGCATGCACTCATGCACGCACGCACACACATAAAGAAGTAAAAAAGCATTAGAGGTACTCCGGGACTCCCATTTCCAGAAGCCAACTCAGTGGTGAGATGCAGTGAGTTGCTGGTGTGAAAAGAGCATCTGAGAATGAACAGCAGAGCAAAGCAGATGGGAGGGAAGTTAAGTTCACCCCCGCTGTGAAGGACTGTCTGTCTGACTCAGTACTCTACTGTGAGGGTTGGAGTTACAGAGGAGATGTGAACTGGGCCTGGAATTTACTTTGTGTAGTTTGATAGTGTGTCTGTTGTGGAACATTTGGGGATGAGGGCGTTAATGTTGGGGTGATGTGTCAAATTTACTCTGACTTTCTTCAAAGTTACTTACCTTTAAACTTTTTTGGTTACTACAATAGGCTAAGAGTCACTGTGCTTTATTGGTGCAGCTTTGTTATGATGCGTGTAATAATGTTCTCTTTGTAAGCACCAGAGCAGAAATGTGGCCATTACGAGACATTAAACACCGGTCAACAGGCCAACAGGCCTTTGTTTCAACTTGTTTGTTAGCTAAGAAGGGAAGTAAAAGGCTTTGCATGCTTTTTCCAAACACACACACACATAGACCACATTGACAGACACACCGACAGACACACAGAGCAAGCATCAGAGGGACATTTCTAGACAGGTGATATCTAGGGACTTCTATTTCTTTGTACCATTGTTTTGCACAGCCAAAAGACCAGTGCTGCAGAAAGAAGAAAACAGGTTCAGGGACTCTCCTCCCCTCTCCCTGCCTCTCCTCCCCTCTCCCTGCCTCTCTCCTCTCTCCCTGTCTCTCTCCTCTCTCCCTGCCTCTCTCCCCCTCTCCCTGCCTCTCTCCCTCTCTCCCCCTCTCCTCCTCTCTCCCCCTCTCCTCCCCTCTCCCTGCCTCTCTCCTCTCTCCCCCTATCCTCCTCTCTCCCCCTCTCCTCCCCTCTCCCTGCCTCTCTCCTCTCTCCCCCTCTCCTCCCCTCTCCCTGCCTCTCCTCCCCTCTCCCTGGCTCTCTCCTCTCTCCCCCTCTCCTCCCCTCTCCCTGGCTCTCTCCTCTCTCCCCCTCTCCTCCCCTCTCCCTGCCTCTCTCCTCTGCTCCCCTCTCCCTGCCTCTCCTCCCCTCTCCCTGGCTCTCTCCTCTCTCCCCCTCTCCTCCCCTCTCCCTGCCTCTCTCCTCTCTTCCCCTCTCCCTGCCTCTCTCCTCTCTTCCCCTCTCCTCCCCCTATCTCTGCCTCTCTCCCCCTCTCCTCCCCTCTCCCTGCCTCTCTTCTCTCTCCCCGGCGCAGGTAGCAGCCTGTACCAGATGGGCAGAGCAGGTGTGTGGGGGAAGAGGACACTTTAGGAAACATTTCAAAATGTAATGAGCTCCACCACCCTAGTCCAGGAGAAATGCAACATAAATCAATATTATTATCCCACCGCCGTGCCGTACGGATTCATTTAGTGGTGTGTATATGCTATAGTGTTGCACGGTATACCGGTACTATCATTTTTGTTACGTTCGGTACTTCTGTCAAATGTCTCCCATGATTCAGAGGATCAAGTCTGTATCAGCGCAGCCCCTTTATAGGGCGAAGTGTAAAGTGCCTGCTCCTCTTCCTCATCCATTACTAGAGCTGTCTGGCTGCGTTGTTAGCGCCCCACTCATGCTGCACAGAAGTTTAAACTCTTGAATAATGCGACAAAACATGTTGAAACTGTTCGCAAAACAATGTTCATACAGGCTAGAACACTTTTGCAATGCAAGACGATACCGATAGCTTCCAGTTTTAATTGTAGGCTAACTTTCCTTGCTAGCTTACAGCTGAATTCACTACCCTAGTACTTTGTTTGTGAAACCATAAGGCAAAATATGCTGATTTCAAAGCTGATTGTCACCAAAACTTCACTTTGTCTCCGTCGCCACCAGAAACTCATTCACTTCTTCCTCCCCTCCCATCTGGTTCCTACTAGATTTAAATAGCCGCAAAGTCAGATTCCACAGCCATATTCTTCCCAGAGACAGCATACACTTTTATAATAGAGGTGATAGCTTCTTCTGTGCAAATGTCGTTGATCAGTACAATAAAATATGTTCTCCTAGCAGTTGCCAATAAAGTAAGTCCTAAATGTAAGGGTGTTTATCATCTGTAGCCTCATGTAATCAGCTAAAACAAGCTCCATAACCCAATGCATGCACACACTCCTATTGAATAATACACAATCACCTGTATTGTGAATAGACCTATAGGCTACATCTTGATTTACCCAGTTTTTCCAATAGAGATTTACCATTCAAATAAATTATTACCATTATGTTGTTTTGTAGTTAGATTGGTAAAAACAAAGTCAAATTGATTGTATAATTGATTAATTAATGCACACATGGCTGTGTTCAAATGTAATGATATTGAACTCAAACGATGCCCAACAATTTGTGGAGTGGTTGAAATGCGAGTTTTAATGACTCCAACCTAAGTGTATGTAAACTTACGACTTCAACTGTATATGCTTTGTACACACAGTAGAGGGGGTTAGAAGTGATTGTTTGAGCAGTCCATTTTTAACAACAGCCAAAGAAGAGGAGCAGGCCAGTATATTGATTGCTGCACCTCCATAGTTGGTATAATGGCGCTATACAACGGTCATATTAAAGGTTTTGTTGTGTTGGTAGTAACGCCAGGAAGAACCGTGTTCTCCTCTCACACTCCAAGCTTTAGGTCAGAGAAAACCTAACTGGGGATTTTAGTGTGTCAGCATGTTCCCCCCCCCCCCCAGTATAATGTATTCAAAGAACTTCACTGTCATGTATCGTGATGGTATCGAGTATCGTGATACTAAACCTGGTCAAAATTCTGCTATTGTGACAACACTAGTGTGTGTGTGTGTATGTATCAGTGTAAGTCGGTGTAATTCAGTGCTTCTGGGGTCTGTCCTTATTAGATACTGATGAAAGAGACTGATAAGACAAAGTATCTTCAAATGGATTCCTCCAGAATGTTTGTTTGTTTGTCTGTCTGCCTGCGAGGCTCATCCTGATATGGAGTGTGTGTTTGTCTGTCTGCCTACGAGGCTCATCCTGATATGGAGTGTGTGTTTGTCTGTCTGCCTGCGAGGCTCATCCTGATATGGAGTGTGTGTTTGTCTGTCTGCCTGCGAGGCTCATCCTGATATGGAGTGTGTGTTTGTCTGTCTGCCTGCGAGGCTCATCCTGATATGGAGTGTGTGTTTGTCTGTCTGCCTGCGAGGCTCATCCTGATATGGAGTGTGTGTTTGTCTGTCTGCCTGCGAGGCTCATCCTGATATGGAGTGTGTGTTTGTCTGCCTGCCTGCGAGGCTCATCCTGATATGGAGTGTGTGTTTGTCTGTCTGCCTGCGAGGCTCATCCTGATATGGAGTGTGTGTTTGTCTGTCTGCCTGCGAGGCTCATCCTGATATGGAGTGTGTGTTTGTCTGTCTGCCTGCGAGGCTCATCCTGATATGGAGTGTGTGTTTGTCTGCCTGTGAGGCTCATCCTGATATTGAGTGTGTGTTTGTCTGTATAGAGGAGAATGATCTCCAAGATAATCTCTGTGTTATCATCATTCTACATTGTTCCCACTTGAGTCTTATCAACCTTTACAGTGTCGTTCAGGAGTCACCAATAGCCCTGAAACATGAGTCATACAGCACAGACATAAATGTCCTGTTAGTCCCACCTGCATGACTGGAGAAGCCTTCTAGCTTACTAGTGGACTGTTGAGTTAACCCTAATGTACTAGTGGACTGTTGAGTTAACCCTAACCTACTAGTGGACTGTGGAGTTAACCCTAACCTACTAGTGGACTGTTGAGTTAACCCTAACCTACTAGTGGACTGTTGAGTTAACCCTAATGTACTAGTGGACTGTTGAGTTAACCCTAACCTACTAGTGGACTGTTGAGTTAACCCTAACCTACTAGTGGACTGTTGAGTTAACCCTAACCTACTAGTGGACTGTTGAGTTAACCCTAACCTACTAGTGGACTGTTGAGTTAACCCTAACCTACTAGTGGACTGTTGAGTTAACCCTAACCTACTAGTGGACTGTTGAGTTAACCCTAACCTACTAGTGGACTGTTGAGTTAACCCTAATGTACTAGTGGACTGTTGAGTTAACCCTAACCTACTAGTGGACTGTTGAGTTAACCCTAATGTACTAGTGGACTGTTGAGTTAACCCTAATGTACTAGTGGACTGTTGAGTTAACCCTAACCTACTAGTGGACTGTTGAGTTAACCCTAATGTACTAGTGGACTGTTGAGTTAACCCTAACCTACTAGTGGACTGTTGAGTTAACCCTAGCGTACTAGTGGACTGAGAGAGAGGGAGATTGAAGGGAAGAGGTAAAGCCAGATTTAGAAAGCGAGGGATGGAGAGGCAGAGTAATAGAAACATTTACTGCTTCCTGATCAGAGAGAATCATGGTCCGGTCATCATGGCCGACCCACAGAGAGCACTTTCTCCTCAGGAGCCTGAGGCCTTCCCTTCACCTGACACTCACACGCAGACACACACGCACAAGCATGTACACATGCATGCAACATTCATTAGTGTGCCCTCCGGGGTGTACACTTCAGTCCAGTCAGCTGTTTCAGGCAGGCCCACTCTGGCACCAGTCCTCTCTATGTCCTGTGTCATTCAGCTTGATAAACTCTCAGATCCACCTCTACGCAGACGACACCATTTTGTATACATCTGGCCCTTCATTGGACACTGTGTTAACAAACCTCCAAACGAGCTTCAATGCCATACAACAATCCTTCAGTAGCCTCCAACTGCTCTTAAACACTAGTAAAACTAAATGCATGCTTTTCAATCGAACGCTGCTGGCACCCGCCCACCCGACTAGAATCACCACTCTCGACGGGTCTGACCTAGAGTATGTGGACAACTACAAATACCTAGGTGTCTGGTTAGACTGTAAACTCAACTTGCAGACTCACATAAAGAATCTCCAATCCAAAGTTAAATCTAGAATCGGCTTCCTATTTCGCAACAAAGCCTCCTTCACTCATGCTGCCAAACATGCCCTCGTAAAACTGACTATCCTACCGATCCTTGACTTCGGCAATGTCATTTACAAAATAGCCTCCAACACTCTACTCAGCAAATTGGATGTAGTCTATCACAGTGCCATCCGTTTTGTCTCCAAAGCCCCATACACTACCCACCACTGTGACCTGTACGCTCTTGTTGGCTGGTCCTCACTACATGTTCGTCGTCAAACCCACTGGCTCCAGGCCATCTATAAATCACTGCTAGGCAAATCCCCGCCTTATCTTAGCTCATTGGTCACCATAGCAGCACCCACCCGTAGTCTGCGCTCCAGCAGGTATATCTCACTGGTCATTCCCAAAGCCAACACCTCCTTTGGCCGCCATTCCTTCCAGTTCTCTGCTGCCAATGACTGGAACGAATTGCAAAAATCTCTGAAGCTGGAGACTCTTATCTCCCTCAATAACTTTAAGCATCAGTTGTCAGAGCACCTTACCGATCACTGCACCTGTACACAGCCCATCTGAAATTAGCCCACCCAACTACCTCATCCCTATATTGTTATTTATTTTGCTCTTTTGCACCCCAGTATCTCTATTTGCACATAATCTCTTGCACATCTAGCATTCCAGTGTTAATACTATTGTAATTATTTTGCACTATAGCCTATTTATTGCCTTACCTCCATAACTTGCTACATTTGCACACACTGTATATATATTTTCTGTTGTATTTTTGACTTTATGTTTTTTACCCCATATGTAACTCTGTGTTGTTTTTATTGCACTGCTTTGCTTTATCTTGGCCAGGTCGCAGTTGTAAATGAGAACCTGTTCTCAACTGGCTTACCTGGTTAAATAAAGGTGAAATAAAAAATAAAAAAATCAATATCAAGGCCTTTTGACAAGTCTGCTCTAAGTTGAGGTCTATTCAAAGTGTACTAACCTCATCACGCCTGTGGGGATCTGCCTCAAAGCTAGACTTTTATATGAGACTATCACCCTCCACCCCTTACACACACACACAAAATGAACAGTTTGAGGTTGAAAGCTAATAGAGAGTGCCTTCCTAATGAGAAAGGGTACATAGAGTATGACACGTACCTGTGTCTGACCTCAGCCTCAACCCATAGAGACATGCTGTTTCAGAGGATTCATAGGTCATCATTATAGCCACCATTGACTTGTTTGAAACAGTGAAAGACATTTGAAACTAGTAGAGAGTTTGGGTTCAGTCCAATGGTCCTGAGGGATATCCTCTGTGGTTGAGGGTTATATTCCAACTGATGTTTGTTGTTGAAGGTTGATAGGGTGGTTGGATTGAAAACCCTCTCGGCACCTTCCCAACACCCGAACCTGACACAGCTGGTAATCACTCAACCAAACAACAACAACAACAACACCCAGACTTTACAGCAATATGGAAAAATAGCTCCTAAATAGCATACCGGGCCTGACTCGGACGAAGCACCATCTCAGTAGTCTCATTATTTAGCCTGACGTTTAGAAATGGAGTGTGCCTTTCCTCCGTGTCGGAGTGTTTCTCTTTCTAGTAGAAAGGTGTGTTTATCTTGATGTCCACGCCTCAAGGGAACCATTTTCCTCCTAATTGAGATGTTCTGCTCCTGCCTCCACTTCCGTCTAAATGCACTTTGCCAAGGAGGTGTGTGTGTGTGTATAAGGGTGGAAACATTGGTATTGGTAAATGTGTCTTTTATCTAGTAGGGGGGAGACGATGACCTCAGATAGAGGTAAAGATAAATATCACGTCTGTGTGTGTGTACATGTATTTGGTTTGTGTGTGTGAGAGTCCCCGGTAGATAACCTAACCCTCTAGTCATTGATACAGTGCCTTCAGAACGTATTCACAACCCTTGATTTTCCTCCCACATTTTGTTTTGTTATAGCCTGAATTTAAAATTGATTAAATTGAGAATTTTTTTATTCACTGGCCTACAAACAACACCCCATAGTGTCAAAGTGTAATTATGTTTTAACAAATTAATAACAATTTAAAGCTGAAATGTCTTGAGTAAATAAGTATTCAACCCCTTTGATCAGGAGTAACAGTGTGCTTGACAAGTCACATATTAAGTTGCATGGACTCACTCTCTGTGCAATAACAATGTTTAGCATGATTTTTGAATGACTACCTCATCTCTGTACCCCACACATACAATTATCTGTAAGGTATCTCAGTCGAGCAGTGAATTTCAAACACAGATTCAACCACAAAGACCAGGGAGGTTTTCCAATGCCTCGCAAAGAAGGGCACCTATTGGTAGATTGGGGAAAAAAGCAGCAGACAATGAATATCCCTTTGAGCATGGTGAAGTTATTAATTACACTTTGGATGGTGTATCAATACACCAAGTCATTACAAAGATACAGGCGTCCTTCCTAACTCAGTTGCCGGAGAGGAAGGAAACCGACCAGGGATTTCACCGTGAGGCCAATGGTGACTTTAAAACAGTTACAGAGTTTAATGGCTGTGATAGGAGAAATCTGAGGATGGATCAACAACATTGTAATTACTCCATAATACTAACCTAATTGACAGAGTAAAAAGAAGGAAGCCTGTACAGAATAAAAATATTCCAAAACATGCATCCTGTTTGCAACAAGGCAAATATCAGGATGAGCCTTGCAGGCAGACAGACAAACACACACTCCATATCAGGATGAGCCTCGCAGTCCTGAATACAAAGTGTAATGTTTGGGCCAAGTCCAATACAACAGTACTGAGTACCACTCCTTATATTTTCAAGCATAGTGGTTGATTTTCAAGCGTGATTGCATCATGTTATGGGTATGCTTGTAATCGTTAAGGACTAAGGAGTATTTTAGGATAAAAAATAAATAAAAAATTGAGCTAAACACAGGCAAAATCCTAGAGGAAAACCTGGTTTAGTCTGCTTTTCACCAGACACTGGGAGATGAATTCACCTTTCAGCAGGACAATAACTCAAAATCTACACTGGAGTTGCTTACCAAGAAGACAGTGAATGTTCCTGAATGGCCGAGTTACAGTTTTGACTTAAATCTACATGAAAATCTATGGCAAGACCTGAAAATGGTTGTCTAGCAATGATAAACAACCAATTTGACAGAGCTTGAAGTATTTTGAAAAGATTAATTGGCAAATGTTGCACAATCCAAGTGTGGAAAGCTCTTAGACTTACACAGAAAGACTGCCAAAGGTGCTTCTACAAAGGAGTGATTTGGGTGTGAATACTTATGTAAATGAAATATTTCTGTATTTCAATTTCATTAAATTGGCTAAAGTGTATACAAACATGTTTTCGCTTGTGTGGCTCAGTTGGTAGAGCATGGCACAGTATGAACAAATATGAAAATGTATGCACTCACTACTGTAAGTCGCTCTGGATAAGAGCGTCTGCTAAATGACTAAACTGTAAACCTTGTCATTATGGGGTATTGTGTGTAGATGGGTGAGATTCTTTTATTTTATTTAAAAATATATATATATATTGAATTCAGCCTGTAACACAACATAATGCGGAATAAGTCAAAGGGTGTGAATACTTTCTGAAGGCACTGTATACATAATATGTGTCCCTGCGTTTTATGTCACTGGTGTTACCGCCTTTGATTTATTAGCTAGCCACACACCCTTTTAGTATGTCATACATTTTAAGTGTGCATTGAGAATTTGGTGTGTTTAAATAATGTCATTAGTGTTACTCGATTTAAAGGGAAATTACATTCTGAGGAAAAATGATTAATCGAATCACTTACTTTCTGAAGGCACTGTATATCACAGGCTGTACATGTCACTGGTTTAGACAGTTCTAGTTGTAGATGTCACTGGTTTAGACATGGCGCTAGTTGTACATTTTCGAAAAACACACAAGCAAGTCTACATGAAAATGGTTAAAAAGCAACACATTTGAAGTTTTGGAATGGCCTAGTCAAAGTCCAGACCTAATCTCAATTGAGATGTAGGACTTGAAACGAGCAGTTCATGCTTGAAAACCCACAAATGTTGCTGAGTTAAAGCAGTTCTGAATTCAAGAGTGGGCCAAAATTCCTCCTCAGTGATGTGAAGACTGATCAACAGCTACAGGAAGCATTTGGTTGCAGTCATTGCAGCTAAAGCTTGCACAACCACTTATTGAGTGTGAGGGGGCAATTACTTTTTCACACAGGGGAATTGGGTGTTGCATAACTTTGTTAATTAAATAAATAAAATAAGTACTTTTTTTATACTCTTTTTTTTTCAACTCCTGTTCCCTTGATCTAATATTAGGTATTGGTTGAAGATCTGATAACATTCAGTGTAAAAAGTATGCAAAAATAGAGAAAATCTGAAAGGGGGCAAATACACTGCTCAAAAAAATAAAGGGAACACTTAAACAACACAATGTAACTCTAAGTCAATCACACTTCTGTGAAATCAAACTGTCCACTTAGGAAGCAACACTGATTGACAATACATTTCACATGCTGTTGTGCAAATGGAATAGACAACAGGTAGAAATTATAGGCAATTAGCAAGACACCCCCAATAAAGAAGTGGTTCTGCAGGTGGTGACCACAGACCACTTCTCAGTTCCTATGCTTCCTGGCTGATGTTTTGGTCACTTTTGAATGCTGGCGGTGCTTTCACTCTAGTGGTAGCATGTGACGGAGTCTACAACCCACACAAGTGGCTCAGGTAGTGCAGCTCATCCAGGATGGCACATCAATGCGAGCTGTGGCAAGAAGGTTTGCTGTGTCTGTCAGCATAGTGTCCAGAGCATGAAGGCGCTACCAGGAGACAGGCCAGTACATCAGGAGACGTGGAAGAGGCCGTAGGAGGGCAACAACCCAGCAGCAGGACTGCTACCTCCGCCTTTGTGCAAGGAGGAGCAGGAGGAGCATTGCCAGAGCCCTGCAAAATGACCTCCAGCAGGCCACAAATGTGCATGTGTCTGCTCAAACGGTCAGAAACAGACTTCATGAGGGTGGTATGAGGGCCCGACGTCCACAGGTGGGGGTTGTGCTTACAGCCCAACACCGTGCAGGACGTTTGGCATTTGCCAGAGAACACCAAGATTGGCAAATTCGCCACTGGCGCCCTGTGCTCTTCACAGATGAAAGCAGGTTCACACTGAGCACATGTGACAGACGTGACAGAGTCTGGAGACGCCATGGAGAACGTTCTGCTGCCTGCAGACTGGTTTGGCGGTGGGTCAGTCATGGTGTGGGGTGGCATTTCTTTGGGGGGCCGCACAGCCCTCCATGTGCTCGCCAGAGGTAGCCTGACTGCCATTAGGTACCGAGATGAGATCCTCAGACCCCTTGTGAGACCATATGCTGGTGCGGTTGGCCCTGGGTTCCTCCTAATGCAAGACAATGCTAGACCTCATGTGGCTGGAGTGTGTCAGCAGTTCCTGCAAGAGGAAGGCATTGATGCTATGGACTGGCCTGCCCGTTCCCCAGACCTGAATCCAATTGAGCACATCTGGGACATCATGTCTCGCTCCATCCACCAACGCCACATTGCACCACAGACTGTCCAGGAGTTGGCGGATGCTTTAGTCCAGGTCTGGGAGGAGATTCCTCAGGAGACCATCCGCCCACCTCATCAGGAGCATGCCCAGGCGTTGTAGGGAGGTCATACAGGCACGTGGAGGCCACACACACTACTGAGCTTCATTTTGACATGTTTTAAGGACATTACATCAAAGTTGGATCAGCCTGTAGTGTGGTTTTCCACTTTAATTTTGAGGGTGACTCCAAATCCAGACCTCCATGGGTTGATACATTTGATTTCCATTGATAATTTTTGTGTGATTTTATTGTCAGCACATTCAACTACAGTGGGGGGAAAAAGTATTTAGTCAGCCACCAATTGTGCAAGTTCTCCCACTTAAAAAGATGAGAGAGGCCTGTAATTTTCATCATAGGTACACGTCAACTATGACAGACAAATTGAGAAAAAAGAAATCCAGAAAATCACATTGTAGGATTTTTTATGAATTTATTTGCAAATTATGGTGGAAAATAAGTATTTGGTCACCTACAAACAAGCAAGATTTCTGGCTCTCACAGACCTGTAACTTCTTCTTTAAGAGGCTCCTCTGTCCTGCACTTGTTACCTGTATTAATGGCACCTGTTTGAACTTGTTATCAGTATAAAAGACACCTGTCCACAACCTCAAACAGTCACACTCCAAACTCCACTATGCCCAAGACCAAAGAGCTGTCAAAGGACACCAGAAACAAAATTGTAGACCTGCACCAGGCTGGGAAGACTGAATCTGCAATAGGTAAGCAGCTTGGTTTGAAGAAATCATCTGTGGGAGCAATTATTAGGAAATGGAAGACATACAAGACCACTGATAATCTCCCTCGATCTGGGGCTCCACGCAAGATCTCACCCCGTGGGGTCAAAATGATCACAAGAACGGTGAGCAAAAATCCCAGAACCACACGGGGGGACCTAGTGAATGACCTGCAGAGAGCTGGGACCAAAGTAACAAAGCCTACCATCAGTAACACACTACGCCGCCAGGGACTCAAATCCTGCAGTGCCAGACGTGTCCCCCTGCTTAAGCCAGTACATGTCCAGGCCCGTCTGAAGTTTGCTAGAGTGCATTTGGATGATCCAGAAGAGGATTGGGAGAATGTCATATGGTCAGATGAAACCAAAATAGAACTTTTTGGTAAAAACTCAACTCGTCGTGTTTGGAGGACAAAGAATGCTGAGTTGCATCCAAAGAACATCATACCTACTGTGAAGCATGGGGGTGGAAACATCATGCTTTGGGGCTGTTTTTCTGCAAAGGGACCAGGACGACTGATCCGTGTAAAGGAAAGAATGAATGGGGCCATGTATCGTGAGATTTTGAGTGAAAACCTCCTTCCATCAGCAAGGGCATTGAAGATGAAACGTGGCTGGGTCTTTCAGCATGACAATGATCCCAAACACACCGCCCGGGCAACGAAGGAGTGGCTTCGTAAGAAGCATTTCAAGGTCCTGGAGTGGCCTAGCCAGTCTCCAGATCTCAACCCCATAGAAAATCTTTGGAGGGAGTTGAAAGTCTGTGTTGCCCAGCGACAGCCCCAAAACATCACTGCTCTAGAGGAGATCTGCATGGAGGAATGGGCCAAAATACCAGCAACAGTGTGTGAAAACCTTTTGAAGACTTACAGAAAACGTTTGACCTGTGTCATTGCCAACAAAGGGTATATAACAAAGTATTGAGAAACTTTTGTTATTGACCAAATACTTATTTTCCACCATAATTTGCAAATAAATTCATTAAAAATCCTACAATGTGATTTTCTGGAATTGTTTTCCTCATTTTGTCTGTCATAGTTGACGTGTACCTATGATGAAAATTACAGGCCTCTCTCATCTTTTTAAGTGGGAGAACTTGCACAATTGGTGGCTGACTAAATACTTTTTTTCCCCACTGTATGTAAAGGAAAAAAGTATTTAATAAGATTATTTCATTCATTCAGATCTAGGATGTGTTGTTTAAGTGTTCCCTTAATTTTTTTGAGCAGTGTACTTTTTCACAGTACTATATGTATTTTAGTAGAGATACTGTATGTTATAGGATAGAAGAGGCTATGATGATAGATGTGACTAGAGCAGTAGTTCTGGAATAAAACAAGACCGGCTCGATCTACACTAGCTGTAATTCCTCTCCTGCTCCGTGTCCCCCTAGTAGTCACGTCTCCTCGCTGCCTCATCCAATTACTGCTTGGCCCCGTTCCCCAGTCTCTTCATTGTTCTGTTGGCAGTGTCTCTCCCATGGCCTCCTCTTCCTGTATCCTATCACTTGTAGTCCCCTTTTCCTCTGACCTTGTAGTCTTGTCATTTGGCCTAATCCATCATTCTGTTGACCCTCTTTATTTCTCTCTTTTCTCCTCATTGCTATTCTGGTGTATTCTCCCGGGCCCTTGTCCTCTTCTCCCCCATTATCTCACTTCCTTGTTGTCCTTTTCGCCCTATATGCTTTCCCCTCTTTCTTGGCTCTTTTGACCCATCTCTCTCTTACTCTCTCACCCTCTTTCACCCCCTCTCTCGCTCACTCTCTGTCACACCTTCTATCTCACCTTCTCTCCCTGCTCTTCACAGTTAGCTAGCCTACTTCCTTGACCACTTCTTTCTCTTTCCCTCCCCTCTTCTTCTGTTGCGTAGGTCACTTCCCCACGCCCTCATTACATTGCCCCTTCTTTTATTTTTCTTTCACTCACTCAACCCTTCTCTCACTCAACTCCTCCTTCCCTCACCTCTCACCCCTCTCTCCCTCGCCTAACACCTTATCTCTCTGGCCTTATCCCCTCTCCCCACACTACCATCACCCCCTCTCCCGTGGTGCCACTCACCCCCTCTCTCCCTGGCCTGGCCTCATCCCTTTCCCCTGTGCCCCGGTGGAGGTGACCCCAGGCTGTGTGATGAGGGGGGCTGAGGGGTCACTGTTCAGCGTGAGGAGTTAGACAGACCTGCTGTCTGAGACCAGGGGACCAGGCTGAAACCTGGCAGCGCTTCACACTCACTAGTAATCTATTTAGGACCTGACGATGCCTCTGTTGCCTCGCAAAGCCCCTGAGTTATTACCTGCCGTCCGGGATCTGACAGCCACAACCTCAGCCACTATCACATCTAGGGTTGACTATTTTCCCTGTATTTTACAAATGTTCCATCCCGAGAATAAATCACTTTTCTCCCGGGTAACCTGGTATTTCACGCCAAAAGTGTCATTCTAAAGCTGTAAGTGTATACTGTAAATCATATAAATATGTCTGGATTTGATTAGAGCTTTGATCGGCATGAAAATTCAAGCCTGATCAGCCATGCATTAAATACATTTTATGAGCCCTACATTAAATACATTTTATGAGCCCAAGCCCAAAAAAGCCATATGATTGTGCCGTTATCCAATACAGCATGTACAATATACTGTGTATGCTACCGCCCATTACACACAACAGAAAAACATAAAAGCCCATAGATGTAGCTATGCACTCTTGGGTAAATAAATGAAACAAGCTCCAGTAATCTTTTTGAGAGTGGACTGTATTACTGTGCTATATTGTATTATGCTGTATTATATGAACTGGAATTATGCACCTCGTTCAAACCATGAAGCTGGGAGAGAACATGGGATGCTGGTGCAGGACATGTGTCCTACAAAGTAACAATTATAGGCTAGCAAATGTGATTTTAATTTTGAAATATAATAGGGCCATTAATTTTTTTATAATTAGTAGGCTGACTCATATATAGGCTACCTTTCATAATATTGGCCAAAATGTTGTGCATATATAGCCTACCTCCTCTTTCTCTCTCTATTGTTGCTTCATTCCTTCCTCGCTTTCAACATTGAAATGAAATATGTTTAGTTCTCCTGATCATCTTCATCATTGTAATGACATGCTTGAATGATATAGGACTAGAATAAGATGCAGAGGCATTTCACTTCTCTTTACAAAGATGTAATTGTTATGGGTGACGGGTCTGAATAAAAAACCGTGGGGTGTATTTCTGTCTGTAATAAAGCCATTCTGATTGGATGGGTCTGGCTCCCCAGTGGGTGGCCCTATGCCCTTCCAGGCCAACCCAGTCATGTGAGATCCATAGATTAGGACCTAATGAATTTATTTCAATTGACTGATTTTCTTATATGAACTGTAATTCAGCAAAATCTTTTAAATTGTTGCATGTTGCGTTTATATTTTAGTTCTGTGTGTATGACAGTACCAGTCAAAGGCTTTTTCTTTATTTTAACTATTTTCTACATTGTAGAATAGTGAAGACATCAAAACTATGAAATAACACATATGGAAACATTTAGTAACCAAAAAAGTGTTGAACAAATCAAAATATATTTTATATTTGAGATTCTTCAAAGTAGCCACCATTTGCCTTGATGACAGCTTTGCTGTCTCGGTTGCATCACTCACTACAGAGTTCCAAAGGAACGTCAGCACAATAACTGTTGGTCGGGAGCTTCATGAAATGGGTTTCCTTGGCCGAGCAGCCGCACACAAGCCTAAGATCACAATGCGCAATGCCAAGCATCGGCTGGAGTGGCGTAAAGCTCGCTGCCATTGGACTCTGGAGCAGTGGAAACGCTTTCTCTGGAGTGATGAATCAAGCTTCACCATCTGGCAGTATGCTGGACGAATCTGGGTTTGGCAGATGCCAGGAGAACACTACCTGCCCCAATGCATAGTGCCAACTGTAAAGTTTGTTGGAGGAGGAATAATGGTCTGGGGCTGTTTTTCATGGTTTGGGCTAGGCCCCTTAGTCCCAGTAAAGGGACATCTTAAAGCTACAGCATACAATGACTCTCTAGACGATTCTGTTCTTCCAAGTTTGTGGCACAGTTTGGGGAAGGCCCTTTCCTGTTTCAGCATGACAATGCTCCCTTGCACAAAGCGAGGTCCATACAGAAATGTTTTATCGAGATCGGTGTGGAAGAACTTGACTGGCCTGCACAGTGCCATGACCTCAACCCCATCGAACACCTTTGGGATGAATTAGAACGCTGACTGAGAGCCAAACATCAGTGTCCGACCTCACTAATGCTCTTGTGGCTGAATGGAAGCAAGTCCCTGCAGCAATGTTCCAACATGTAGCGGAAAGCCTTCCCAGAAGAGTGGAGGCTGTTATAGCAGCAAAGGGGGGACCAACTCCATATTAATGCCCATGATTTTGGAATGAGATGTTCGATGAGCAGATGTCCACATACTTTTGGTTATGTATTGTGTATATCTATCAATCTTGAACAGGATTATCTATTTTGGATGGAATTTAAATGTAATTGATGGCTAGAGAGAAAGATTGTGAGAGAGTGCTCTTGTATGCACTGATTTAAAGCAATGATATTCCAGTGAGGCAGTTTTAAAACTTTGCAGCTGCAATAAAAAGAAAACATCTTTACAATAAAAAAATAAGGTATCCCCCAAAAGCCGGAAGGAAATGTGTAAATTAGAAGCACATTCAGTCATTTTATTACAGTAGCATAGGCTATGCTGCAGCAAATGGAGGCCTACCTGTCAGGAGAAAAGAAAGTTACCATGGTGAGATGATAGGTCTACATGTGTTGTGAACTGCGCTCCGTACTGAGATGTGCTGTCTGTCCCCACCCTGAGCATTGATGATTGATCATGCAGATGGAAGTGAGAAGGCCATCGAAAAGCCAGATTTAGACATCACATATAATTTAACAGTTCCATTTCACTTCATGGCGTTGATATAAATAATTTACCGGTTTCTCGCAGTTATTTATCCCGGGAAAAGGGAGTGGGTTTGGACAGGAAATCTCTGTAACCTGGTTCCCGCTATTCAACCCTAATCATAGCCAGAACCACAACCACAGCCACAGCCTGCACGGACAAGCCACACTACTCACTGCTACACTAGGCCTGTTTTCTTCTTCATGCCCGGGGGTTGGCCATGTTTAAGAGTTAGTGTCACCATGTTCCCTTTGGTCTTCTTAATGAGGCTGTAGGTGTAACCTGGAAATGTTAGGCGGTCATGATTTGCCAGTATTTTACTTGAGCTCTTTTGATGAAGGCTCGTTATGTTGCTGTCAGCAGCTATAAAGAATCACCTGTCATAAGCTGTCAAAAGTCCTTATGTCATGCTTATGAAAGGTTAAAGTAGTCTTTGCCACACAATTATAGTGTTGGCAATGATACATTTCTTTACCAACTCTCTGCCAACTTTCTGTAACAAACTGCAAGTTCCAAGAAACTGTTGAGTTCCAAGAAATGCAATATCTCTAGTCAGCAGCTGACCATCTACATACGGCATGAACATGCAAAACTGTTGTCTCTAGGGACTGCCAATGAAAAATCCATACAGTATGTGGAGAGTGATTGGCCTGTGAGAGGAAAGGAGAGATGGAAGGGAGGAGACGGCATTTCTCCCACTCTCATCTGAACAGACCACAGGTATTTCACAAGGCTGTGCTGAAAGCCCTCTGTTTACCTGACAAGAGTCCCACGAGAGAGAAGTGAAAGAGACAGACGAAGGTCTGAATGAAAGAAGAATACGAAAACAAATGAAACCGAAAGAGAAAGCAGGTGGAAAAAGAGAAAAGAACAAAAGCAGAGAGATTTGAGAGGCCTGGAGTAACATAGGAAGTGACAGTCAGAGAGACAGACCGACAGAGTCAGTGTATATTACCCTCTCTGCTTTAGCCCACAGGGAATATCCCTCCATTTCATGTCCTCCAAACTAAAAGGCTCTTTGGGGACAGTTACGTAACATGCTCCCTTCAGGCCTCCCGTCTCCGACGTCATGTGTTACAGGGCTGTCTGAGCTGTAGGAGGGTTGGTCAGGTGTGTGTGTGTGCGTGTGTGTGCGTCTTCAGGATGTGATGGTGTGCCAAAGTGTGTCACCGGGCCGGGCTGTCAGCTGTAGCAGGCAGGGCTGGTCAGACGTCAGTCAATCAGTCCCTCCTATCCGTCAGATAACTGGCTGGCTGGTGGCCTGTCCCTGTCTGTATGCTGTGGCTTCGCTTGTTTTGACAGATCATCCCCATCACTCAGTTGACTGGGGTGACCTCATAGGCTGGGCAGATTTGGTTAGATGGGTTTGGATGAGGTGGTGTGTGTCTGTCTATCTGCCTTCCTCCTTACCCTGACAGGGTTATCGGTTATTAGCATGGCTGGGGATGAGTCAGAAATGTGAAGGATTTTGAGAGGAGGTGTAATCACTCCCTCAGCAGACGGATGCAGCACACTTCTCCCTCTCTTTCCCTCCTTTAAAGGCTTGGGTTAGGCTGTCTGCGTCACCGAAGATTCTGTCTGTCAGTTTGGCTTGGGGTTCATTGTTCTTAATCAAATTACCACTGTCCTTCATTGGATTTTAAACAGTGTGAGGGGCTAAAGCTTCAGTGTCCCCTGCTACATGAAGACCATCTGGCTGACTGGGGTGGGAAATGACGCCCAGGACACACAGGTGCACGTGCGGTCTTAACACCGTTCTAAAGGTTAAGCAACGGTCAGTCACTGGCAGCTACAGGGTGTGTACTGCAGGGCATTAGCCAAGTCAAAGCCCTTAGTCATGCTGCTCAGCTTGCCCCAGTCCGTACTGAAGCTGTCCAGTTGGAAGCTGTAAGTCTGAAATAATGTTTTAAGTTGTCTTTCCCCCTCTGCTCTGACAGGATGGAAAGGAGACATGGGGCTGCCGCTAAGCTCCTGAAAGGGAGACTTAGAGAGCCCAAGGGAATGTTCTAAGAAATTAAGGCCAACTTTTTTTAGGTTACCCATTCCCAAATAAGTTTGTGTTTTTTGCAGCGTGATGGACATCAATCAAAGCATGTTACCAGACCTGGGTTCCAATAGTATTTGTTTTCCTTCAAATACTTTGCTCTCTGCAATTGATTGAATCAGGGCCTTACATGGGGGCTGTAAGAATGGTTAGGTTAAATCAGGCTTGTTTTGTTCTCCTGTTAGTATACTGAGGCAAAATGGCTTACAGAGGAAACTAACAACAGTGGATCTGCAGGGGTTGACTGCAGTCCCCCACAGACAGACGACGGAGAGAAGACGGAGTGAATGAGAAAGAAAGAAAAGAGAGGAGAGAGGAACACAAACAGCCCTATTCACAGAGGACAGGTGTGTCACTAACTGACAGCCAGTTCCCATATAGGGGTGTAGGGGGAGGTTGATGGAGGGTTGATAGGATTGTAGAGGGGGAGGTTGATGGAGGGTTGATAGGGAGGTAGAGGGGGAGGTTGGTGGAGGGTTGATGGGGGTGTAGGGGGGGAGGTTGGTGGAGGGTTGATGGGGTGTAGGGGGGGAGGTTGGTGGAGGGTTGATGGGGGTGTAGGGGGGAGTTTGGTGTAGGGTTGATGGGGTGTAGGGGGGGAGGTTGGTGGAGGGTTGATGGGGGTGTAGGGGGGAGGTTGGTGGAGGGTTGATGGGGGGTGTAGGGGGGAGGTTGGTGGAGGGTTGATGGGGGTGTAGGGGGGAGGTTGGTGGAGGGTTGATGGGGGTGTAGGGGGGAGGTTGGTGGAGGGTTGATGGGGTGTAGGGGGAGGTTTGGCGGAGGGTTGATGGGGGTGTAGGGGGGAGGTTGGTGGAGGGTTGATAGGGTGTAGGGGGAGGTTTGGCGGAGGGTTGATGGGGGTGTAGGGGGAGGTTTGGCGGAGGGTTGATAGGGTGTAGGGGGAGGTTTGGCGGAGGGTTAATAGGGTGTAGGGGGAGGTTAGTGAAGGGTGGTAGGGGTTTAGGGGGGAGGTGATGAGGGTCATAGGGGTGCATGGGGGAGGGATAGGGGTGTAGGGGGGCTTTAGTGAAGTCTTGTCAGGAAGTTTCCCCTGGCTGCTGACAACACCAGTAAAAACAGATCCAGAACTGCTGGACTGTTTAATTGCTATTCATGAATTAAACATCAGAGTTATTTGTAGCTTGTCTTGTTTTTTTGCTTACCCTAAAGCCTGTGTAGTACAAGGGTTGCTGCTCAGCGTTAAAGTAGAAAGGCTGAGATGTGTTGTGAAGTCTGTTGGTATTAATAATATATTATTTTAGATGAGAATGTTTTGACCTGGAGATTTTAAAAGCCTCTAAAACGAAGGATTGCGGATGGAGGGAGGGAGGGAGGGAGGCAGGGAGGTAATTCGAGGATAGGCATCAACACAGTACAGACCTTACTTCTGAATGAAGTATTTCACTTTGGATGAATCCCCGTGAGTCCAAATTATGTGCATGTCGCCAAACAATGTTTATTCACAAGGCTTGGGCCTACTTATCTCAACAGGCATTCTGTGGTGTATCCAGAGGCGAATATCTCTCTGTGAAACACTATATTAGGCTGAAACATTCGTAAGAAAACGAAGTTGTATAACTAACATGAGCCTTATTCAATGCAGTGCTACGGTATGTTCTGAGGATAGACATAACTCACAGTTCATGATTCTGTAGTCTATCAATATGACTGAGTCATGTCCATTCAACATTTCCATTCAACACAAAAAATGTCTATACAATGTTCTTTATCGTTCACCCAAAGTAATAGGTCTATTTCTCTTAACCACCTCTTAATTTCCCTGCCCCCTCTCAACATCGGTTCTTGTTTCTCGACGTAGCTTCTTCTTTACCCGTTAATTTCCTTCTGCTCTCGCAGCATCAGTTTTTTATTTTGCTGTGTAGCTTTTTGTTATATACTTGCAGCTTGTTTTTCACCACCAGTATCCATGGGGACATTAGTCTCATCTAGTTATACTGAACTAAAATATAAACGCAACAATTTCAAAGATTTTGCTGAGTTACAGTTCATATAAGGAAATCAATCAATTGAAATAAATTCATTAGGCCCTAATCTATGGATTTCACATGACTGGGCAGGGGCGCAGCCACTTGGGAGCCAGGCCCAGCCAATCAGAATGAGTTTTTCCCCACAAAATGACTTTATTACAGACAGAAATACTCCTCAGCACCCACCCCTACCCCCCTCTGACGATCCCGCAGGTGAAGAAGCTGGATGTGGAGGTCTTGGGCTGGCGTGGTTACACGTGGTTTGCGGTTGAGAGGCCGGTTGGATGTACTGCCAAATTTTCTAAACCTATGTTATGGTAGAGAAATTAATATTACATTATCTGGCAACAGCTCTGGTGGACATTCCTGCAGTCAGCATGCCAATTGCACGCTCCCCTCAAAACTTGAGACATCTGTGGCATTGTGTTGTGTGACAAAACTGCACATTTTTAGTGGCCTTTTATTGTCACCAGCACAAGCTGCACCTGTGTAATGATCATGCTGTTTAATCAGCTTCTTGATATGCCACACCTGTCAGGTGGATGGATTATCTTGGCAAAGGATAAAATGCTCACTAACAGGGATGTAAACACATTCTCCACCCTGGCTGTGTGGTTCACTACACTAGACAACCTGTCTGTCTGACGCTGTAGTACACCAGACAACCTGTCTGTCTGACGCTGTAGTACACCAGACAACCTGTCTGTCTGACGCTGTAGTACACCAGACAACCTGTCTGTCTGACGCTGTAGTAGACCAGACAACCTGTCTGTCTGACGCTGTAGTACACCAGACAACCTGTCTGTCTGACGCTGTAGTACACCAGACAACCTGTCTGTCTGACGCTGTAGTACACCAGACAACCTGTCTGTCTGACGCTGTAGTACACCAGACAACCTGTCTGTCTGACGCTGTAGTACACCAGACAACCTGTCTGTCTGACGCTGTAGTACACCAGACAACCTGTCTGTCTGACGCTGTAGTACACCAGACAACCTGTCTGTCTGACGCTGTAGTACACCAGACAACCTGTCTGTCTGACGCTGTAGTACACCAGACAATCTGTCTGTCTGACGCTGTAGTACACCAGACAACCTGTCTGTCTGACGCTGTAGTACACCAGACAACCTGTCTGTCTGTCTGACGCTGTAGTACACCAGACAACCTGTCTGTCTGACGCTGTAGTACACCAGACAACCTGTCTGTCTGATGCTGTGTTTCTGTTCCCATCCGGTCTGCTGTCACCAAGACGTTGTGTTTCTGTTCCCATCCGGTCCGCTGTCACCAAGACGTTGTGTTTCTGTTCCCGTCTGGTCTGCTGTAATCAAGACGTTGTGTTTCTGTTCCCGTCTGGTCTGCTGTAATCAAGACGTTGTGTTTCTGTTCCCGTCTGGTCTGCTGTAATCAAGACGTTGTGTTTCTGTTCCCGTCTGGTCTGCTGTAATCAAGACGTTGTGTTTCTGTTCCCGTCTGGTCTGCTGTAATCAAGACGTTATGTTTCTGTTCCCGTCTGGTCTGCTGTCACCAAGAAGATGAAGCAGTTGTCTTTGTGTAATCCAGCCAGTCATAAATCACCCCAAAAAGTTGTACTTTAATATTTTGGTCCCCTTTCACCGTTGACAGGAGAAATGTATTTTGGCCTATGAGATAGATTTCATCATCAGGTTCATGTGTCAGACCTCTTCATAAACCACAGAGGGCTCGTAGAGAGAGTATTTTAGCAGAGATAGACAATCAGGTGACATCCCTGGTTCTCTGCCCTGGACTCTCCTGACAATAGATCCAATCACAGGGCTTGATTTCACTCTCCCATCGGACAACACATATAAGACAAAAAATAAAATGTTATTTATAACATGCGCCGAATACAACAGGTGTAGACCTTACCGTGAAATGCTTACTTACAAGCCCTTAACCAACAATGCAGTTTTAAGAAAATATTTACTAAATAAACTAAAGTATGGGCTTGGTTTTGTAACTAGACGTAACTTTGAGCCACTATGTAGTATAAAGCCATGTTACATTGTTTGACATACAGAAATTGTGAACCGTTGTCAGTTTTCAGGAGCACAGGGAGATTGAGTTTCAAACACAAGCCCAGTGAATGAATGGCACCATACAGAGAGAGTTGGTACCCTTCCTCTCCTCCATCCTTCATTATGTGGCGCTGTGAATGAATGAATGGTGTGTGGGGTACAGAAGACATGGTGCCCCCCCCCCCCCCCCCCGTGCTAATACTAAGTTCACAAGTTAGCCCCCAAAATATATCAGAGACAGAGAAGGGATAGAAAGACAGAAATGGAGAATGGATGGCAGAAAGAGAGAGAAGTGGTGGGGGGGTTAGAGAAAAGTTGACTCATTGTCTTACTCATTTTAGCTAATAGCTCTTTGATTTGTTTTGTGCCAGGACCTTATTTGACTTCCTTATCTACAAACTCAAGCAGATGAGAGGGGAAATTGGGGGTATTAACGATGCTAGCAGAACACGAAGCTAATCCGTTTTTTTCAGTCTCAATCTCTAATTGCGTGTCCTTCGGTGGAACCACAGAACACCGACACCACACCGCAGCACCGTGCTACTCAGTCATGCTAATGTACTAAAATAAAGTTATTTCTACGTGATTCCGGGGCTTTTCCGTCTCAGCGAAACCCGCAGTGCTTTTGAGGAAATACTATTCCTATTCAGTGGCCCGGAAAATTAAGGAATATTGGTGAGAAACGCAGGATATAATTAAGTGGTTTATTAACCAGGCCAGTTCTTCTGAGGGTGTGATTCCATTTCATAGTCAGCTCACACACACACACACCTACAGCACATTGGGAAAGTATTCAGACCCCTTGACAATTTCCATATTTTGTCACGTTACAGCCTTATTCTAAAATGTATTACATTGTTTTTTCCCCCACATCAGTCTACACACAATACCCCATAATGACAAAGCAAAAACAGGTTTTTAGAAATGTTTGCAAATTTATTCAAAATAAAACACTGAAATATCACATTTACATAAGTATTCAGACCCTTTACTCAGTACTTTGTTGAAGCACTTTTGGCAGCGATTACAGCCTCGAGTGTTCTTGGGTAAGACGCTACAAGCTTGGCACACCTGTATTTGGGGAGTTTCACTCATTCTTCTCTGCAGATCCTCTCAAGCTCTGTCAGGTTGGATGGGGAGCGTCGCTGCACAGCTATTTTCAGGTCTCTCCAGAGATGTTTGATCGGGTTCAAATCCGGGCTCTGGCTGGGCCACTCAAGGACATTCAGAGACTTATCTACTGATAAAGTCAGGTGTATTTGGCCTTTAGGTGTGAGGATTGCCTTGGGATTATGAGGTAAGGGTTATGGGTTTATGCTCTTGTGAATGGATTTGGTTGTGTTGGGGTTAGGACGTTATTTTCTCAAGGTTATGGGTTTGTTGAGGGGTTGGCTGTGCTGCCCACTGGCGCCCCACGTCATTACTTATATGTTCACTTCAAAGCTCACTTCCATTGACCTCATTCTGAATGAATCACGTTTTTTTTTGTTTCTGCCCTCGTCTTAAGCATCAGTGAGCCTTTGAAGTGCCTTTGAAGTAATTACGCTGAACCACATTCCTTTTCAAGCACCCGGTCGGCGAGACAAAAGAAACTGCTTAAACTCCCACAGATTTACATCTAACTCTTCAGGTCATCGGGTGGGAAACTCAGGCAAGCGCGCTGTCCATAAACAATGAGTTCTGAGATGGAAATAGAGAGCAGGTCGTCTCCTCCCTCCTCCATGTTCATATCCCGGGGAGAGCAGCTGTCCCTAAGCCAAGGCAGAGGAGGAACCTGCTGACGGGACAGGAGACATGGAGGCCCACACCACCCTCCATTTTATTTCCCAGCATTATTCGGTGACTCGTCTCGTCTCCATCAGCTCTTGTTTGTGTGAATGAGAGTTCTCTGTTAGATTAGCTGGCCTGTTTGTGGATTAGACTTGGTTTATTTCATTACGGTTGATTAGATTGCCACTGTGTGTGAATTAGTGTTTTTTTTATTTTTATATTACATTAGCCAGCCAGCCTACTTGTTGATTTAGTTTGTTCTTTACATGTATATTAGATTAACTAGCTTGCTACTTTGTGAATGTATCATATTCATGTCAATGGCTGCGTACGAGCCATTGTCATGGCTGCATACCAGCAGCATACCACCCTTCATCCCGCTGCTGGCTTGCCTCTGAAGCCATTCAGGGTCGGTCCTGGTTGGTCACTAGATGGGAGACCAGATGCTGTTGGAAGTGGTATTGGAGGGCCAGTAGGGCGCACTCTTCCCTCTGATCTAAGGAGATCCCAATGCTCCAGGGCAGTGAAGGGGACATTGCCCTGCGTAGGGTGCCGTCTTTCGGATGGGACGTTAAACGGGTGTCCTGACTGTCTGTGGTTATTAAAAATCCCATGGCACTTATCGTAAGAGTCAGTGGAGTCTGCTGAGTGGAGGACGGCTCATAATAATGGCTGGAACGGAGCAAATAGAATGGCATCAAACACCTGGAAACCATCTGTTTGATGTATTTGATACCGTTCCACCTATTCCGCTCCAGTCATTACCACGAGCCCGTCCTCCCCAATTAAGGTGCCACCAACCTCCTGTGGTAAGAGTAGGGGTGTTAACCCCGGTGTTCTGGCTCAATTTCCAACCTGGCCCCATTCCATCATGGCCACCTAATCATCCCCCTCATTCCTAATTGGTATATCACTCCTCAGCTCTCCACCTGATAGCTGATGTATGGTGAGCGTTCTGGTACAAAATGGTTGCTGTGCATCACCCAGGTGGGTGCTACACATTAATGGTGGATGAGGTGAGTTTCTCCCTTACAATATAAAGCGCTTTGAGTACCTCAGTTGGTAGAAAAGCGCTGTATAAATCCAATCTTATTATTATTATTATTATTGTTGATCTCTGACTGTGACCCCACTTTCCAAGGGTGTCTCAGGGGGAGTGGGATATGCACAAAATACATTTCACATGCGTATAGTACACACGTGGGTATTTTCTATAAACGAGGGTACCAGTGAGGATTTCCTACACTGAACAACGTGTTACAGCTGTTGATAAGTCATTGATAATAATCTGCCAATTTGTATCTATCCAAGCTCATAGCATAACAGTAGCAAGGTAATCACACATCACGCCTCCACACACTCCTGGAGTGATGCTCACCAGTCACTTTGTGGGGTCAGGGGTCAGCTGAGTACGGTGAGTCCCGCCTCGATCAGACCGACAGCATCATTGCGTTTTGGTACACCAGAAGTACATTCTGGGGTTAGGACGTTAGATGAAGCTTTATGCTGCAGTGGATGGATTTGGTTTTGTTGGGGTTAGGACGTTAGATGAAGGTTTTCTCAAGGTAAGGTTGTGGTTTAGGGTTTGGGTGTGGGAACATCTCAGCTGGAGCTGTGATGAAAGGGTCCGCTTTGCGTGGGCTGTGCCGCCCACTGGTGCTCCATGTCATTACTTATATGTTCACTTCAAAGCTCGCTTCTATTGACCTTATTCTGAATTAGCCACATTTTTTATGTTTCCCCCTTGTCCTAAGCATCAATGAGCCTTTGAAGTGCAAAGTAAATAATCGTAACCACTTTTCTTTTCAAGCACTCGGTCGGCGAGACAAAAGAAACTACTTAAACTCCCACAGATCAACGTCTCTTCAGGTCATCGGGTGGGAAACTCAGGCAAGCGCGCTGTCCATAAACAATGAGTTCTGAGATGGAAATAGAGAGCAGGTCGTCTCCTCCCTCCTTTTGTTAGGCACTCAGTCGGGGTCTCAACTTACTGTTAAGAGATAGAATAGTAGAATACACAGGGTGCAATTTCGAAATTTGGTTGTGCATCAGCAGTTTCTCTCTTATGTCATGTCAGTCACTAACCACATTTCCATCCACAGTTTTTATGCGAGTAAAGTCATACCGTACAGAAGAAAAAAAATCACGACAGCTGTGATGAAAACAGGAAGTTTCAGTTAAAAATGCCGGCAGATAATTAGTTTGTTCGACATGGTGGAATGGTGTCAGTAAAATTAATTATGCGAGAAATGGTGGTGGAAACTCCTTTATGCTTAAATATTGATATAATAACCATCAAATCACATTTTATTGGTCACATACACATATTTAGCAGATGTTATTGCGGGTGTAGCGAAATGCTTGTGTTCCTAGCTCCAACAGTGCAGTAGTATCTATCAATGCACAACAATACACAAATCTAAAAGTAAAAGAATGGAATTAAGAAATGTATAAATATTAGGACGAGCAATGTCAGAGTTGCATTGACTAAATACAGTAGAATAGAATACAGTATATACATATGAGATGAGTAAAGCAGTATTTAAACATTATTAAAGTGGCCAGTGATTCCATGTCTATGTACAGTGGGGATAACAAGTATTTGATACACTGCAGATTTTGCAGGTTTTCCTACTTACAAAGCATTTAGAGGTCTGTAATTTTTATCATAGGTACACTTCAACTGTGAGAGACGGAATCTAAAATAAAAATCCAGAAAATCACATTGTATGATTTTTAAGTAATTAATTTGCATTTTATTGCATGACATAAGTATTTGATCACCTACCAACCAGTAAGAATTCCGGCTCTCACAGACCTGTTAGTTTTTCTTTAAGAAGCCCTCCTGTTCTCCACTCATTGTATTAACTGTACCTGTTTGAACTCGTTACCTGTATAAAAGACACCTGTCCACACACTCAATCAAACAGACTCCAACCTCTCCACAATGGCCAAGACCAGAGAGCTGTGTAAGGACATCAGGGATAAAATTGTAGACCTGCACAAGGCTGGGATGGGCTACAGGACAATAGGCAAGCAGCTTGGTGAGAAGGCAACAACTGTTGGCGCAATTATTAGAAAATGGAAGAAGTTCAAGATGACGGTCAATCACCCTTGGTCTGGGGCTCCATGCAAGATCTCACCTCGTGGGGCATCAATGATCATGAGGAAGGTGAGGGATCAGCCCAGAATTACACGGCAGGACCTGGTCAATGACCTGAAGAGAGCTGGAGTCTGTTTGATTGAGTGTGTGGACAGGTGTCTTTTATACAGGTAACGAGTTCAAACAGGTACAGTTAATACAGGTAATGAGTGGAGAACAGGAGGGCTTCTTAAAGAAAAACTAACAGGTCTGTGAGAGCCAGAATTCTTACTGGTTGGTAGGTGATCAAATACTTATGTCATGCAATAAAATGCAAATTAATTACTTAAAAATCATACAATGTGATTTTCTGGATTTTTGTTTTAGATTCTGTCTCTCACAGTTGAAGTGTACCTATGATAAAAATTACAGACCTCTACATGCTTTGTAAGTAGGAAAACCTGCAAAATCGGCAGTGTATCAAATACTTGTTCTCCCCACTGTATATAGGGCATCATATCTAAGTAAACTTTGGAGACAAGCAATGATATGGTGTGTGGTCGTAGCCGGCCGCGACCGGGAGACCCATGGGGCGGCGTGCACAATTGGCCCAGCGTCGTCCAGGGTAGGGGAGGGATTTGGCCGGCAGGGGTTGTAGCTCAGTTGGTAGAGCATGGCGTTTGCAACGCCAGGGTTGTGGGTTCGATAAAATAATGTATGCACTAACTGTAAGTCGCTCTGGATAAGAGCGTCTGCTAAATGACTAAAATGTAAATGTAAATGGTCCTCCCACTACGACTCGGGAAACCATTAGCCTACAGATTAAATAAGTTATGCTGAATTTCACAGGGTGGTGAAAGTGCATAGTACGAGCTTGATGCTCCTTTCCAATAAATATCGAGGGTCTCATTCTGGTGACATGATGATCGATGCTTGACTGCTGTTTGACAAATACAAATATTCTCACTCTTATCCATAATAATCTCATCATGTAGACTAGCCTACCCACACTGTATCTGCAAACTGTTGGCTAGAGTGCATGTGCCAAGTGGGCACATTTTCTATTTAAAGCAACCGTTTTTGTGACAAACCTATCGGTACATGAAAACTTAAGTGAAAAAGTATGTCATCACGCACTCATTTTCTATCCGCAAACAAGTCAGTTTGGTGGGAAAATGTGCATATTTTATTAATGCCGATTTTAGAATATTTGCCAATTGGATGGAAACCTAGATACTGACATTCACTCAATTAGCCCATGTCAGCTAAACATTTTTAGATAGGTAAATTAGTCTAGCCAGCTATCTAAATTTGTAGTAATCATGGTCGAATTACCGACCGGTGAGGACCCAGATATCATATTAAAAACGGCAAACATTTCTCCACCCTATGCCAAATGTGTAGAATTGCATGAAATTAGCTGTAAAACTGCACATGTTTTCTCCACCCCATGGCACAATTAGTAGAATTGCATGAAATTAGGGGGAAACGACATTTCACGTAGGGTCCCCCAAAAGGCTAGGGCTGCATGTGTGGGGATGGATGTGCGGCCCCTCATGATGAGTTCAGACTTTTGTGGCCCCCTCAGCCCATCCCTGGCTTAGAGTGTATGAATGAGTGTTTTTTTTATTTATATTACATTAAGTGGGCCAGCCAGCCAGCCTACTTGATTTAGTTTGTTCTCTACATGTAAATTAGATTAACTAGCCTTCTACTTTGTGAATGTATCTCATCTTCGTGCCAAAACACAACATTCAGATGCTTTGGGAATGTGTGCGTTCTCATACTGCACTTTGTCAGTGTTTTCATGTCACTTTGACCTGGCTGTCTTAATGTTAAGGGTAGCTGAATAAGTGTAATGTGTCATAAAGCTAAGGGGTGTTATGGACATTTTAATGAGTTTGCTCCTTGTGTGTACTCAGCCTCTAGTTAAACAGTTCCTTCCTGATGCTGACATCTAAAATGAGTGTGTTTAGCCTACACAGCGTCTCATTGTGTTTGGTCTGCAGCCCCTGACGGTGTGCTGAATGCTGTTGGGTGGTGGCTATGGTATGCACTCACTAACTGTAAGTCGCTCTGGATAAGAGCGTCTGCTAAATGACTAAAATGTAAATATTATTTTGACCTTAAGGCTGCCAATTTTGGGGGACCTCTAGGTTTTTCTTTGGTCTGCATCAATCCAGATCTCATTAAGGCCCTTGGAGTTTATAAGCAGTTGCTAATACGGAGTTAAAACTCAGTCAGCACCGGCGATGTACAGTACACCGTAAAACTACAGTTAGACAGACGCTCAGTGCCAAATAGCCGCCTGTCCCTTTTAGTAGCCAGGTATTGGCACACATTTCAGCAAATAAACACCTGTTTAACAAAATACGCTGGGTCTAAAATAATTGTTTACGAGTGAACTTCAGTGAGTTCCGTAAAGATTGCACACGAGAAGAGAAAGGAGAGCGAGCTCATTGCCATGGGCCCCGTGTAGCTCAGTTGGTAGAGCATGGCGCTTGCAACGCCAGGGTTGTGTGTTCCCTGCACTCACTAACTGTAAGTCGCTCTGGATAAGAACGTCTGCTAAATGACTAAAATGTAAAATGTAATGAAACAGCAGTGTGGTTTGACATTGTCAGCTCAACTAGCAACTATATCTCATGATATCACTTCAGTATTCGACATTTGTCCAGGTGGGGATAAACGTCTATGGGTGATGTGAAAGAAGGTAAGGGTTAAGGTTGTTAGAACAGAAAAAACTTGATGGTTAAGCGTAAGAAACTTGACGGTTAAGTTGCTCCTAGTGGACGGTATTGAAGGCATCTCCCGATATCCTGGGGACCTGGACAAACGTTGAATACCGAAGTCTATCTAATGTGATCGCATTGCAACTATGGGGGAGACGAGGGACAACAAATGAGAGAATGGTGCTGAAGTCCAAAAATCGGTGGTGTATGATAGGTAGCTTAGTATTTGTTATTATGGTGTTTATACTTATCATACTGGTCACAGTAAATAGTGTGGTAGTCTTTTCAACCATTTTATTGAACAAAAGCTGCATGTGTGCGTTAAGGAAATTGAAGCCTGTCTCTCTAATAAGCGGCGGTTGCGTTCAGTGATTCAAGCAAATAAACGGCCAGGCTATTAATTGAAGTTTTACGGTAATAGCCTTTTGTTCAGATGTTATACGTTTCTGGCTTCAATTAGACTGCACAAAGAAGGGGCACTATTTTCAGAAGATGCCTGTTTATTCTTGATACTATAAGCAACGTTTATTTTATAACCTCTAATTTTGCTACTTCTATGAGAGGACAGAACTATAACGAGCAGCTGTTCACAGGACAAAACATCTCTTACCTTATAGTGTCATTTGATTAAACAGACTTTGTCAACTCTAATGTATGTTAGGAGGAGTGGTCAGTCAGTGCCGTAACCAATCAGTGTCTAATAAGACAGGATCTGTCAGAAGAAGTGACTGAAGTGCAGCCCTGGATTTTGGGTTGGTGTTGTATAGAGTGGCATGCAGCTGGTAGTGTAGTGGAGATTAAGGGGAGTGGAGGTAGCAGAACCTCCGGGCCAGACAGAGAATCCATCAGAACAGATTTGAGGACCTGTCTGTCTCACCTAATCACATCATAGAGCGGACCTAGCAGACCCTCTCACGCCTGAGCCACGAAACACACACCTCTCAAACCCTGCTTGATGCTCAACCACACACACGCACACAAGCACACGCACACACACGCCTTTCAGACCCCGTTCAGTGCACACACACACCTCTTCGGGCCTTCACTCAACAAAGGACTTTTTACAAGTCCTTTGTTGTAAGATTAAAAGAAAGACAGAGAGAGAAGGAGTGAGCGTGTTCGCCTCCTGCCCGACTTCCTGATTTCTCTGACGTGGTAGCAGCCAACTTTCCCCTCTTATTCTCTTTTTAATATGAAGCTTTTTTCTTTCCAAAGGCCCTAGTTAAGCTCTCTGGTCCTGGGAGGGATCTGTTCTCTCTGTACACCAATATATCTGGCCCATCCGCTCTCTCTTTTGTACTTCACAAGCTGTGAAGTGTCAGATGCTTTGGGAGAAGAGGGAGACTTGATTGCTAAAAAGCCAAAGTCAGCGTGGAGTCTGAGACCCAGACAGACAGAGCAGTAGACCTATGCTTTATAGCACTGCAGACAGTCCTCCAGGGCCCCCATCCTGCTGGCTTTCCTGTCTCACTGGAAACTTCATTCATCAGTTTGTGTTATTGATAGGCTAAACCAGGGGTAGGCAACGCTGGTCCTGGAGAGCTACAGTGTTCGCAACCCAGAATGAACACACCTAAATTAATTAAAGATCAGTTTGGTATTTCCCCTCCTAATGGATGTGGTCAGGATTTGGGGAGGGAAGTTGATCCTAGTTCTTCTACCCAGAGAATGTGCATACAATTCACCATGGTACTGTGTATAGCCAGGGGCCTAAAGGGCCTGACAGTTCTATATTCACCATGGTACTGTGTATAGCCAGGGGCCTAAAGGGCCTGACAGTTCTATATTCACCATGGTACTGTGTATAGCCAGGGGCCTAAAGGGCCTGACAGTTCTATATTCACCATGGTACTGTGTATAGCCAGGGGCCTAAAGGGCCTGACAGTTCTATATTCACCATGGTACTGTGTATAGCCAGGGGCCTAAAGGGCCTGACAGTTCTATATTCACCATGGTACTGTGTATAGCCAGGGGCCTAAAGGGCCTGACAGTTCTATATTCACCATGGTACTGTGTATAGCCAGGGGCCTAAAGGGCCTGACAGTTCTATATTCACCATGGTACTGTGTATAGCCAGGGGCCTAAAGGGCCTGACAGTTCTATATTCACCATGGTACTGTGTATAGCCAGGGGCCTAAAGGGCCTGACAGTTCTATATTCACCATGGTACTGTGTATAGCCAGGGGCCTAAAGGGCCTGACAGTTCTATATTCACCATGGTACTGTGTATAGCCAGGGGCCTAAAGGGCCTGACAGTTCTATATTCACCATGGTACTGTGTATAGCCAGGGGCCTAAAGCCCATGTGTCTGTGTTGGCTGTATAGATACAGTTTCTATTTGTTTCTGTTGTGGACATGGCTGTGTGTGTGTGTGTGTGTGCACTACTCTCCATCTTTCTGTTTTTCTATTAGTATGTTTTATATACCCTACCTCTCTTTTCTCTTTCTGTCTCCCTCTCTGTCTTTCTCTTTGTCTTTCTCTCTCTCTCATGCCCTCTCTCGCTCTTGTTCTCTCTCTTTCTCTCTCGCTCTCTCTTGGGGTGTGTGTTTGCACACATACTGTATGTGTACGTGTTTTCCAGTTGAGCACGTTAGTGTCGCCTGTCAGTGTTGTGGCGTTATGCAACAGCCTTGTCTAGGCAGATCTCAGATCTGGCCTAGTGAGTGTGACATCTCATCTCTTACAGCTCTGCCAGACATTTGACAGACAGCTGTGAAATCCTCAGTGGTAGTCCTGCCTGGTAGCGGACAACCAGCACAACTGACAGACACACAACCAGCACAACTGACAGACACACAACCAGCACAACTGACAGACACATCGGTTCACAGATCAAACAGCATACAAATCACCAATCCTCCATCCCTCACAAGCACCATTCAATTCACAGACTTTCAATTCTAGTTCATTCACTCACACACTCACTCTCTGAGCTCTGCTGGCTCTTCCCGAGCTATTCTCTAAAAGCAAGGTGTGTGTGTGAGAGAAAGACTTATACTGAACAAAAATATAAACGCAACATGAGCTGAAAAAAAAGATCCCAGGAATGTTCCATACGCACCAAAAGCTTAAATCTCTCAAATGTTGTGCACAAATTTGATTACATCCCTGTTAGTGAGCATTTCTCCATTGCCAAGTTATTCAATCCACCTGACAGGTGTGGCATATCAAGAAGCTGATTTAAACTTCATGATCATTACACAGGTGCACCTTGTGCTGGGGACAATCAAATGCCACTCTAAAATGTGTCGTTTTGTCACACAACACAATGCCACAGATGTCTCACGTGCAATTGGCATGCTGACTGCAGGAATGTCCACCAGAGCTGTTGCCAGATAATTTAATGTTAATTTCTCTACCATAAGCCGCCTCCAATGTCGTTTTAGAGAATTTGGCATTACGTCAAATCGGCCTCACAACTGCAGACCACGTATAACCTCGCCAGCCCAGGACCTCCACATCCGTCTTCTTCACCTGCAGGATCGTCTGAGACCAGCCATCCGGACAGCTGATGAAACTATGGAGTATTTCTGTCTGTAATAAAGCCCTTTTGTGGGGAAAGACTCATTCTGATTGGCAGGTCCTGATTCCCAAGTGTGTGGGCCGATGCCCTCCCATGTCTGCACCCCTGCCCAGTCATGTGAAATCCATGAACTGTAACTCAGTAAAATCGTTGAATTTGTTGCGTTTATATTTTTGTTCTTTTCAGAAAGAAAGATCCAGTAGTAGATGGAGGTGTTTAGTAAATCTGTTAATCCCATTCAGGCTCTTCTGCTGCTGTTGTTTTAATTTGATAACAAATTATATTTTGTATTTTTTTATTGTATATATTTTTTTGTCTTTTAGCAGACGCTCCAGAGCGATTTACAAACATTTTTCAGACTTTTTTTTTTCTGTACTGGTCCCCCGTGGGAATCGAACCTGTCACGGTTTCGGCCGAGGCTGCCTCTCTTCCTTGCTCGGGCAGGCTTCGGCGGTCGTCGTCTCCGGAATACTAGCTGCCACCGTTGTATGTTTCTATGTTCGTTTGTTCTGGTCTGGTATTGTACACCTGTTATCGTTTAGTGTCATTAGTGTCCTATAAGTTCTCGTTGTGTTTGTCAGGTGTTGTGTGTGATTGTTTTCCTGTCTGTTGATGTTCGACTGTTTGGGACAGACGCTAGTTTACCGTCGCACTGTTGTTCGTGCGTAGTCGGGTTTTTGTATTTTACGCACTGTTGCGTATTGTTTACCTCCGGGTTAGTTTACCCGTGTATTTTTGTGCTTTACCAGTAAAGTCAAGTTTGACTGAGCTCCTGTGTCCTGCACTTGATTCCACCACACCGTCGCATCAGAACCCTTGACAGAACCCACAACTCTGGAGTTGCAATGGCCATGCTCTACCAACTGAGCCACACAGGACCATGGCATGACTGACTCAAACACAGCCAGGAAACAGCCAGGGAACAGGCGTTTGGCACAAACATCAACTCGAAAACATTAATATTAACACAGTGAAGGGATGCACATTAATGCACGTTGGTAGGAGCCAACAAATGTGCAGTCTATTTATTACCAGTGCATTAACCTGTAAGATATGACTGACATTAGTTACAGCTCTTAAAGGAATGGTTCACTGATGATTTTCCACTTACCTAGGCTGTTGCCAACCGACCCAGATAGATTTTGAAGTACATATTTGGGTTATTTAGTAACGTTCAGAAGCCTCTGCCTAGCATTAGCTTTCCCCAACCAGAGGCTAATAGAATCATCGGGGGTAGCTACTTTATATACACTTAAAAGTTTGAAAATGTACTTAAATCAACTCCCAAATTGAAGTTGTGCGATTTTATGAATAATTTATGAATAATTCCTTTAAAAGGAATTCATGAGTGTTCTCGTTATTGATAATTATCAAGAATTTGAGTAATTACTAAATTACCAGTATACTGTGTTGACCTTGATTCAACACATATTTTAATATGTGTGCCGTCCTAGAATCTAATGTGTGTTTTATAACCAATCACTGTACTTTATGTTCTCAAAACTACCAGTACTAGTAAGTAACCAAATACAATAAGCAGCTAATTATGTTCCTAATAATCCCCTAGTTATCATCACACATTGTCAATTAAATAACTGCTAGATAGCACAGAGCATTCTGTGTTGTGGTATTATAATAAGCAGGCTTGTTCAAAGAGAACAGAATTAATTCATGCCTCTGCACGTGTCAAAACACACACGCACACATATACACGAGCGCCCAGAAACATACCCAGCAAATACGCATCTGTCTCAGCCAAGTATCAACCCTTTGATCAACCCGGCCTTGTGTGCGTGTCTGTGTGTCTGTGTCTGTGTGTGTGTACACTCCTCCCTTGCTGGGACGCAACACTTCGTTGGCAGCCGGAGGGGGTAAGAGCGAGACATTTACCTGTGAATTGCAACATACAGTATGTAGGTGCTGTTTTACCAGTAGGCGTGTACTGTTCTGTCGCCAGTGTTCTGTAGCCAGTGTTCTGTCGCCAGTGTTCTGTCGCCAGTGTTCTGTAGCCAGTGTTCTGTCGCCAGTGTTCTGTCGCCAGTGTTCTGTCGCCAGTGTTCTGTAGCCAGTGTTCTGTCGCCAGTGTTCTGTAGCCAGTGTTCTGTAGCCAGTGTTCTGTCGCCAGTGTTCTGTCGCCAGTGTTCTGTAGCCAGTGTTCTGTCGCCAGTGTTCTGTCGCCAGTGTTCTGTAGCCAGTGTTCTGTCGCCAGTGTTCTGTTGCCGGCTCCGGTGATCGTACTGTTCTGTAGCCGGTGGAAGAAAGGTTTCGCCTCTGATGACAGTTGACCTTCCTTTACCCCGTCGTAGAACTGACAAGTCACTGCTCTGTGCTCTTACAAGCGTGATATAACTGGTGTCACAAGCTGTTGTAAAGGCAGACGGTTGTTTCTGGTAAATATTTGTAAGCTGTTGTGAAGAATGCATTTCTGTGATATGTTATCATAGCAAGCTGTATAGGGAGATAACTAACTTATCATAATAAGTAAGGAATCTGTTTACTTGGATAGATTTGCATGTCTTAAAGGCATTTTCGCAGAAATGGTTTGAATCCTCCTGGTGTGAGAGACTGGAAATGTATGAGTAAGCACTTTTCTGTTCAAACCTGAGCCCTACACTACGCACGTGGTTTGAGGAGTTAGCCAGGTAACTTTGGTCAACTCTGAGTTCAACTCTGGATAACCGGTACCATGAAAGTGGCTCACCTTTTAGCCAGGTACATTCCTATAGCAACGAATCCTTCAGAACTAACCTGCTCTAAGCTAACTTATGGCTAACTCCATTTATCCTGATTGAAGTGTCTGAGCCGTGAGGTGAGGACCAATGAAATCAGATTCCCTCCCTCTCGCAAAGATTGCGTCATCATCCCCTTCATTTGAGGAAGATGACTGATTTAAATATTTCAAATGTTTATTTGTGTGTTAAAAAATAGTAACGTTAAAATACCTATCACATTACGCTAGCAGCATACCACCCTGCATCCCACTGCTGGCTTGCATCTGAAGCTTAGCAGGGTTGGTCCTGGATGGGAGAACAGATGCTGCTGGAAGTGGTGTTGGCTTTCCTCAGGTAACAAAATAAAATAAAAAAAGGGCAGTGATTGGGGGACATTGCCCTGTGTAAGGTGCCGTCTTTCGGATGGGACGTTAAAACGGGTGTCTTGACTCTGGTCACTAAAGATCCCATGGCCCTTATTGTAAGACTAGGGGTGTTAACCCCGGTGTCCATGGCCACCTAATCAGCCCCAGCTTCCAATTGGTTCATTAATCTCCCCTCCTCTCCCCTGTAACTATTCCCCAGGTTGTTGCTGTAAATGAGAATGTGTTCTAATTCAACTTACTTGGTAAAATATAATAAACACATTTAGTAATGACAGAATGCATTTGAAACTTCACGCACAGTAAAACTTGTGTATGACTTAATTACAATTAGTTTATTGATAGGAGTGGGGAAAAATTTTACTTGTGCATTGATTTCGGCGCAAATGAAAATGTGGCACTGACTAGCCAAGTGCGACATGCACGCGCATTTACAAGCCTGCTAGAGTTAGCGGCAGGCGGACGAGCAATATCCACCGTCGTAGTACGGATGAAGACTGACATGGAATGAGAAGCTGAAGCTGGCTAGCTTTAGACAACCCTGAGTAGATCTAGGTTCAATCGTAGTATACCTCTCTGTTCTTTTCACAAATTCACACCTCGATGTTGTTATGTTGAACATTATCTCTTTCTCACTATCTTTCTCTCTCACACACACACACACACATTTTAAAATGTATTTGAATCCACAAATCATAATTCATACAATAAAGATTCAAAATTTTCAGGACGGGGATATCTGGACCCCTATGGAAAAAGAAAGCTCCATCCCTTCCACACAGCAAGGCTGACCATGACTGCTGACACAGAGCAGTAGCTGCTTCCCCTTCGCCTTATGTGGGCCTGCTATCTGAAGGCCAGATACTGTCAGCCTGTGAACATGGCCCAGACTGCTATCTAAAGGCCAGATACTGTCAGCCTGTGAACATGGCCCAGACTGCTATCTGAAGGCCAGGTACTGTCAGCCTGTGAACATGGCCCAGACTGCTATCTGAAGGCCAGGTACTGTCAGCCTGTGAACATGGCCCAGACTGCTATCTGAAGGCCAGGTACTGCCAGCCTGTGAACATGGCCCAGACTGTTATCTGAAGGCCAGAGACTGTCAGCCTGTGAACATGGCCCAGACTGCTATCTGAAGGCCAGGTACTGTCAGCCTGTGAACATGGCCCAGACTGCTATCTGAAGGCCAGAGACTGTCAGCCTGTGAACATGGCCCAGACTGCTATCTGAAGGCCAGAGACTGTCAGCCTGTGAACAATACCCAGACTGCTATCTGAAGGCCAGAGACTGTCAGCCTGTGAACATGGCCCAGACTGCTATCTGAAGGCCAGAGACTGTCAGCCTGTGAACATGGCCCAGACTGCTATCTGAAGGCCAGAGACTGTCAGCCTGTGAACATGGCCCAGACTGCTATCTGAAGGCCAGAGACTGTCAGCCTGTGAACATGGCCCAGACTGCTATCTGAAGGCCAGAGACTGTCAGCCTGTGAACATGGCCCAGACTGCTATCTGAAGGCCAGAGACTGTCAGCCTGTGAACATGGCCCAGACTGCTATCTGAAGGCCAGAGACTGTCAGCCTGTGAACATGGCCCAGACTGCTATCTGAAGGCCAGAGACTGTCAGCCTGTGAACATGACCCAGACTTCCCAATATCACCACAGCAAGCTTGAACTGATATCCGAGGCTGTTCAGGCGTGACACGAGAGGCTGGTATTTAAGCAGCTTGTCAGAGATCCCATTTTCTGGAGATGATGGTGGGTGAGTCCCTCCAGGATTAATAACCTATCATCGGGAGTATATCTTCTCTGTGTGTGTGCGGTCTGCAGGTAGTGGCTTGGACAGTCCTAGCATCTGTTCTACTGCTGTGCCAGCTTTCTCAAATGCCAACTGGAGGTACACCTAACACATGCCAATCATCAGATGCCCACTGTGTGTGTGTTTTGTCTTCTATTTGTTTTCTTTGTTTGTTTGTGTGTGTGTGTGTGTGTGTGTGTGTGTGTGTGTGTGTGTGTGTGTGTGTGTGTGTGAGAGAGAGAGAAAGAGAGAGAAGGGATGGTTTTATGTGTCTTTGAGAAAGAAGAAAAGACTGGAGAGAGACAAGGAGAGAGAGAGTCACCGAGAGAATGACTGTGTTTTTTCTGTCAGCCTGTATGAGTACACACACATTCACATAATGTATGTATTTCTGGGAAAGGAGAGAGCAAGTGAGAGAGGTTGCGTGTTTACCATGATACAGTTAGACACATCAGCCTTGTCAACCAAACCCCTAACCCCACCTTCTCCTCTTCCCCTCTAACCATCACATTCACGTGTCAATTCTTTCTCCATTCTCAGCCTGGAACCAACACATTCACCTTTCAATTCTTTCTCCATTCTCAGCCTGGAACCAACACAGACAGATTACAGGAACAAAAAGAAAACTCTCACCACGCATCCTCAGTCTCTCCTTCTCCCTCCTCCCTCCGTGTGTGTGTGTGTGTGTGTGTGTGTGTGTGTGTGTTCACGTGTCAGGTAATGTGTGTGTGAGGGGGGAACCTGCTAAAACTGGAGCCTTGGAGCCACAGAGGGATTGCGTAATAATAAAAAAAGGTTGGCCTTTGACCCGGAGACAAGCAGAGTAGGTGTGTTTCTACCAGGGCAGGGCAGGCTAATTAGTCTGGGAGGTGCGTGTGTTCACGTGCAAGGTAATGAGGCTTTTAGGTCTATTTTGTTCTCACTGTAGGTAGCCTGCTATTAATATTGCCTGGAGCCTCATGGGTTAGTTGGTTATTTGCGTAAAAGTACCATGATTCACTGTACTGCACATTCGATTATGTAGATCAATACTTTTTGATGAGTTTTATTACTTTTAAATCTGCTTACAGAGACCAACTCCATACCTAGTAGACAGAGTTTTCTCTTGTCAGAAGGTATAACTCTACTCCACCGTCTTAAATCTTTTTCTGCAGTTTTGGCCCTCTCTTTGCAGTCTTTTCAGTGTCAGGACTCTAGCCAAAGCCCTGAAGCAGTAAGAGGTAAAAGAGAGAAAGCCTTTTCCTTTCCATCTGTAGAATTGGCCCATTTAGGAGTTACCACATTGTAAAAATGGCTACTAAAGTTAATGTGTGATTTCAGGCATTGTTGATTTCACAGCGTTATGTCCTGCATTGGAAGAGAGATAGATGGCGAGATGGGGATCTCCAGGACTGAGGATGCCATCTGATAATCCCCCTCTCCTCCCTTGTCCCCCCCTCTCCCCCTTCCTCTGTCACTCTCTGAGGGAGACTGACACATCACATTGATACACTGTTGTCTCATCTGGCCTCTAACAGGATCTAATAAAGTGTAAAGATAGTGTAATCTGCTCAGAAGCAATTCCAATATAGATGCAGGCAGCTCAGGTCACCGAGGCGAGGAAGGTCAGCTTGGGGGTGTTATAGGTCAAGGGTCAGGTTGCCAAAGATGTACAGTATGTATGTGCATTATATATATGTTTTACCTCTAAAGGTGACCCACAGTGACTCATCCATTGCTGTTGTGTTCTAACTGAAATGGGTTAGGGATAGGGTAATGCATGGGATGGCATTACACTTTGAATGATGTTGTAGTAGCTTGGTGTACAATGAGTCAATAAGAAAATGGAGGTCAGAAAACTCCAGAAGACTCCAAAAAGGAACGGTTGAAACTTACAGAAAAGAGAGACTATAGCCTTAATCGATTAACTTGAGATACTGTAGAATAAATAGGAAGTTCGTGGATGAATGATGAAAGCTGTAAGACTGCAAAACTAAAGACCATAACAACAGCTGGATTGGGTAATATTGATGTTGCTCCCCACTAAGAGTTAGTCAAGCAGATTTAATGTGTCTGTCCGTATACATACCGTAGGAGTTTATGAAACTAAATGTCTGTGGAGGAAATGTTATGGAGCCAACACACTGGCTGCCAATGTGCTCCAGTAGCCAGATGTGGAGGCAGCTTAATGTGCTCCAGTAGCCAGGCGTGGAGGCAGCTTAATGTGCTCCAGTAGCCAGGTGTGGAGGCAGCTTAATGTGCTCCAGTAGCCAGGCGTGGAGACAGCTTAATGTGCTCCAGTAGCCAGGCGTGGAGGCAGCTTAATGTGCTCCAGTAGCCAGGCGTGGAGACAGCTTAATGTGCTCCAGTAGCCAGGCGTGGAGGCAGCTTAATGTGCTCCAGTAGTCAGGCGTGGAGGCAGCTTAATGTGCTCCAGTAGCCAGGCGTGGAGACAGCTTAATGTGCTCCAGTAGCCAGGTGTGGAGGCAGCTTAATGTGCTCCAGTAGCCAGGCGTGGAGACAGCTTAATGTGCTCCAGTAGCCAGGCGTGGAGGCAGCTTAATGTGCTCCAGTAGCCAGGCGTGGAGACAGCTTAATGTGCTCCAGTAGCCAGGCGTGGAGGCAGCTTAATGTGCTCCAGTAGCCAGGCGTGGAGGCAGCTTAATGTGCTCCAGTAGTCAGGCGTGGAGACAGCTTAATGTGCTCCAGTAGCCAGATGTGGAGACAGCTTAATGTGCTCCAGTAGCCAGGCGTGGAGGCAGCTTAATGTGCTCCAGTAGCCAGGCGTGGAGACAGCTTAATGTGCTCCAGTAGCCAGGCGTGGAGGCAGCTTAATGTGCTCCAGTAGCCAGGTGTGGAGGCAGCTTAATGTGCTCCAGTAGTCAGGCGTGGAGGCAGCTTAATGTGCTCCAGTAGCCAGGCGTGGAGACAGCTTAATGTGCTCCAGTAGCCAGGCGTGGAGGCAGCTTAATGTGCTCCAGTAGCCAGGCGTGGAGGCAGCTTAATGTGCTCCAGTAGCCAGGCGTGGAGGCAGCTTAATGTGCTCCAGTAGCCAGGTGTGGAGGCAGCTTAATGTGCTCCAGTAGTCAGGCGTGGAGGCAGCTTAATGTGCTCCAGTAGCCAGGTGTGGAGGCAGCTTAATGTGCTCCAGTAGTAAGGTGTGGAGACAGCTTAATGTGCTCCAGTAGCCAGGCGTGGAGGCAGCTTAATGTGCTCCAGTAGCCAGGCGTGGAGGCAGCTTAATGTGCTCCAGTAGTCAGGCGTGGAGGCAGCTTAATGTGCTCCAGTAGCCAGGCGTGGAGGCAGCTTAATGTGCTCCAGTAGCCAGTAAGTAAAGCATTTATGTATCTTCACAATTACGGCTGTTTACAGTCATGAATTCAGACGATGCTAATATGCTAACCAGCCAGACGTAAATAATGGATTGTTGTAGATTTGGTCACCATGGGGCCTTCAGACACAACTCAAGGGAAGGGTAATTTGACCCAAATATACATTTTGCCTGAACTATCCCTTTAGGAACAAAAGTTAGTGCTCATCTTGTCAGGTCTGTTGTGTTGCCTAAGGAGAGAGTAGTTCGAGTCTCAGCTCAACTCGTCTGGCTTATATTCTTCTCCCTCAGACTCTCCGACACAGGAAGATTAAATGAAGTTTCAAACCCGGTGACCTGGCTCTGGTACAGTCTTCTTCTTTTGTTTTCTGGAAGTCTAGATGGAGAGGCGTGGTTGGCGGTGCGAGGCTCGACTCGCTCGGTCTTTATCAGCATTTCCATTATCATCTGCTCAGCAGAGTGAGGAGCTTAGCCGTTTGTGTGTGTGTGTGTGTGTGTGTGTGTGAGCAACGAGGGGCGTTTAATAAGAGGCCCAGTGATTAGAGATGTGACCTACAGTACCAGTCAAAGGTTTGGACACACCTACTCATTCAAGGGTTTTTCTTTATTTTTATTTTTACAATTTTCTACATTTTAGCACTCCATCACTCTCCTTCTTGGTCAAATAGCCCTTACACAGTCTGGAGGTGTGTTGGGTCATTGTCCTGATGAAAAACAAATGATAGTCCCACTAGGGATGGCATATCGCTGCAGAATGCTATGGTAGCCATGCTGGTTAAGTGTGCCTCTAAATAAATCACGACAGTGTCACCAGCAAAGCAACCCCACACCCTAACACCTCCTCCTCCATGCTTCACGGTGGGAACCACACATGCGGAGATCATCCGTTCACCTACTCTGCGTCTCACAAAGACACGGCGGTTGGAACCAAAAACCTCAAATTTGGACTCATTACATTTACATTTTAGTCATTTAGCAGACGCTCTTATCCAGAGCGACTTACAGTTAGTGAATGAATACATGTTTTTTTGTGTGTTTTTTTTCCATACTGGCCCCCCGTGGGAAACAAACCCACATGTGTAATATATGTGTAATATGCCATTTAGCAGACGCTTTTATCCAAAGCGACTTACAGCATATGGGTGGGGGAATCGAACCCACTACCCTGGCTTTACAAGCGCCATGCTCTACCAACTGAGCTACAAAGGACCACAGCTGTTGGACTGATGCATGCTCAATTCTGAGGATGTTAAACCCACAAGTTAACAAAAGTGGTGGAAACATGTTACGAGATAACCTCACAAGAATACATTTACAGCATCATAGACAAGTCAAAAAACACAAAATTCTCACTTTTCTTTCACGTTAAGAAAAAACTTTGATTTGTCTCCTGGTGTCTGGCCCAATTGAACAGTGTTCAGACATGGTGAATTCTGCAGAGGTCTCTTCTTTTAGAATCAAAGTGGACTTCAAACAAAGTACACTAAAAGCTTTCGCATTGGAAGCAGTGACACAGGAAACGACAAGTTTCACATTCGCAGCCTGTGAAGGAATTGTCCATTTAACTGATGATTTACGACATCCCTGCCGGCCAAACCCTCCCCTACCTTGGACGACGCTCGACCAATTGTGCACCGCCCATGGGTCTCCCGGTCGCGGCCGGCTGCGACAGAGACTGGACTCGAACCAGGATCTCTAGTGGCACAGCTAGCACTGCGATGCAGTGCCTTAGACCACTGCGCCACTCGGGAGCCTACCAGAGTGGCCTACCATCAATAACAATGGAGAAAATGCATCCCATAACAGTTTAACAGTTTCAGCCTACAGTAGCAGCCAATGTGTGCTACACTCCATGAGACTTTTGAAACAAGTGGGACTTGACATTAACCTTTTTAGCCAGTTGTCCTTCAGACCAGGAGGTGAGATGTCTAGAAATGAACTTGTTTTGAGCTCTTGTAGGACAGACCAAAGGACAGATTTCCACCAGTCTAATGTCCATTGCTCGTGTTTTTTTCTCTTCTTCTTATTGGTGTCCTTTAGTAGTGGTTTCTTTGCAGCAATTCGACCATGAAGGCCTGATGGACTGTTCTTTCTCTTTGCTTATTTGAGCTGTTCTTGCCATAATATGGACTTATATAAATAGGGCTATCTTCTGTATACCACCCCTACCTTGTCACAACTGATTGGCTCAAACGCATTAAGAAGGAAAGAAATTCCACAAATTAACTTTTAACAAGGCACACCTGGTAATTGAAATGCATTCCAGGTGACTACCTAATGAAGCCGGTTGAGAGAATGCCAAGAGTGTGCAAAGCTGTCAAGGCAATGTGGCTACTTTGAAGAATCTGAAAAAATACATATATTTTGATTTGTTTAACACTTTTTTGCTTACTACATGATTCAATGTGTTATTTCATAGTTTTGATGTCTTCAATATTATTCTACAATGGAGAAAATAGCAAAAATAAAGAAAACCCCTTGATTGAGTAGGTGTGTCCAATCTTTTGACTGGTGCGGTATATAAAGGACAGGCTGAGGAGGTGAAACACACACTGTGGATAAGAGATAGGAGACTCTCAGATTGACCCGTGTTTGTGTGCGGGTGTGGCATTGTCAATGTGTGTAGATGAGTGCGTACAGAAAGTGTGTGTGTGTGTGCCTCTTTCTTAAATAAATGATCATTTTCATGAAGACACGCACATTATGGAAAAAACGTACTGATAGCGGTCCATTTTATAAAAGTTGCTTACCGCATCAGCTTTCAAGTCAGTCTTAGTTGTTTGGTGGGTTCAACCAATAGATCAAGAGAGCATTGGTAATTGTCCTTCATCAAGTCAAGAACGGGTGAACGCCTTAAGTAGCACAGATTTACATTCAGCACCTCATCACCATCAATCACCACATTAGCTAATTACAACAATAATCCTTTCATTGTTTAGAACACCATTAGATTTAATTAAGGGCTTTAAGTGGATGATTGATGCTTTTGACAATGTCATCTAAATACAATCTTTATCAAACCTGCTGCTGTTAATGGTGTTAAACAGTGTGGTGATTTTGAGATCTATATTGTTTTGTTGGCTAGTGCTGTTTACATTGCATGGTGGGTTGAGGTGAGGCCCACAGTCCCGTGGTGAAAAGCAGACACACAAACACACGGCCCGAGAGGAGAGTTAGCGTTCCCTCTTGTGTATTGAGGAAAGTGTTTATCCTTTGATGTCACTAATCATATTCTATTCCTCCCTCCCTCTCTCCCTCCCCTGTGATGCTGTGCCTGCTCTGTCTAATATGGACTCTGCTCCTGTAGGTAAGTTTGTTTATTCACTCACCATATAGGTCATGTTAATCACTCCATTCTGAGGTCATGTTAATCACTCTATTCTGAGCCAATTGTATTTTTGTCTATATCACCTGGCAGGATGCCAACCACTCTGCCTCAGAGTGTGTGTGTGTTTGCATGTATGCAGTCATCAGAAGGGCCTTAGAAGACTGCCAGGAGGGAGTGTGTGTGCCTAAGTGTCAGGGTGTGCATTAAGAAACAATGATTGATATCTGTGAAAGGCTATGAGGATTTCACTGTGCGCTTCCCTCAATGTCAGCCCCTTATTCTCCCCTGAGGGGATATTTAAATCCGCCTCTCTCAATCCCACAGCACATTAGGGAAGAGAACGTGATGTTGATCATTCGCAGGGCTGAATTATAACGTTCAGTCAAAGTTATGGACTGGGAGACGGAGACAACAGGAGTCAGTCCATAAAGAGGAGTGATGTATTTTATTGCTGTGCGTGTGTAGGAGGGAAGTGGGATGCTGTGTGTGTGTGTGGGAGGGAAGTGTAGTGCTAGAGGACAGACATACTGTATTATAGTATATCTTTGTGCTGATAAAAGCCATTTTTATCATGACAATCAGAGAGAAAAAAACAGACGCGTTCTGAATGTGTGTGTGTCCATGCATGCCTGTATGTGTGATGTGAAAGGCATCGTCACGTCAGTGTGTGTGAGGGATGTCAAGACTTGTGACAGTGAGTGTGTGCATGGGAAATTGAGCTGAACTGATATGCAATTTAGCAGGCCTAATGCAAGGACACACACACACATACAAACACATACACACACATTACGTGATAGCAGTCGTTTAGAAAGGACAGTCCATGCTTTTAGCTCAGTGGTTCAGCTGTGGTCATTCTGCGGTGGAGTGGAATCCTAATGACACCCTCTCTCATTGTCTGCGTTCACCTTGTCTTTGGACAATACTACAACCATCCAGTATGACGTCAGGCAGGTTGAAGTGACTGTGTGGAGCTGCTGTGTTCCCAGGCAGGTTGAAGTGACTCTGTGGAGCTGCTGTGTTCCCAGGCAGGTTGAAGTGACTGTGTGGAGCTGCTGTGTTCCCAGGCAGGTTGAAGTGACTGTGTGGAGCTGCTGTGTTCCCAGGCAGGTTGAAGTGACTGTGTGGAGCTGCTGTGTTCCCAGGCAGGTTGAAGTGACTGTGTGGAGCTGCTGTGTTCCCAGGCAGGTTGAAGTGACTCTGTGGAGCTGCTGTGTTCCCAGGCAGGTTGAAGTGACTGTGTGGAGCTGCTGTGTTCCCAGGCAGGTTGAAGTGACTGTGTGGAGCTGCTGTGTTCCCAGGCAGGTTGAAGTGACTGTGTGGAGCTGCTGTGTTCCCAGGCAGGTTGAAGTGACTGTGTGGAGCTGCTGTGTTCCCAGGCAGGTTGAAGTGACTGTGTGGAGCTGCTGTTTTCCCAAGGTCTTTGGCCTGCTGTTGTTTTCTTGACATTCCTCTCTGTTGCCCAGGGGATGACGGAACAAAACAACTCCCTCTGCTTCTCTCTCCTCTCTCTCGCCTATTGCTTTCTCTCTGTCTTTCTTTCTCCGAACAAACAGAGTACTGAATGGTTCTGGCACGGCATAGCTGGATACAGAGGGGAAAGCGTGTGGCAGAGAAGAGGAAGAGGTGGGGGAGGAGAAGCAACTTTGTGTTTTCCATTTTGTCTTTTTGTCTGTGACGCTTCCGGAAGCCAGGATGGTCTGTACCGTCACTGACAATTTCAGGTCAGCTTCAGCGATGAGGAGAGGGTGAGAGAGATGGAGTGGGAGCGAGAGTGGGAGAGGGAGAAGCCTGTGTTGTCTTCACTAGGGCTGTTACGGTGACCGTATTACCGCCACACCGGCGTTCACGAGTCATGACGGCAGTCAAATTCCACATTACCGTTTAGTCACGGTAATTAGGCTTCTCCAAGTTCTGATGCTGCTGATGGTCATTAGTACCCTACCAAACTTGCTAACTGCCTGGTACTCAGCGCTCTATTGTCCCTCTAATCACTCTGACATCAATGCCAATGTAATCAAAAATCTAATCAAACACTTCATGAGAGCCCATGAGCTCATGTTGCTCAATATTTCTATAGGCTATGAAATTGTGAGAAAACAGAGTGATGGCCTCTATTAAAAAGAGGAGGATCCCATCAGCTTTCTATAGCCTAGGCCTACTATATTTATTTCTCAACTTTCCTAATATTAAGCACATTGCTTTTCTTTACAACAGGAGTATAGCCTACCTGGCTGGCATGAAAATGAACCACGGGAAAAGCGTCCTCCTTTCGCTATTTAAGTGCATAGATTACATGTATTTTTCCCCCTGCCCCTGTTTTGAGACAGGTGCATGATAATGGTCCATTCTAAATTAAAACAAATGTCACACATATATGATTTAGTGTAATTAAATTAAAGATTAAATCAAGAATAGTCTGATTGGTGACAATATTAGCCTATCACTTGTGAATGATTTATTATCACTTGTGAATGATTCCTCAGCTTGTGTGCAGTAAGGCAAGAAATCATAGTCGCACACCTCATGTAGCCTAGCCCATAGGCCTATATGTTTTGATAAGGTTTGTATCACAACTAAAGTGGTCAAATAAATAGTTGCATTTGTGGTCACTTTTGAGAGTGGGGTTTTCCCGCTAATTGATTGCATTTTGGAACATTCGTGCTTATAGCCTACTGCCGTGTGTGCATTACTACGCTTATAATGTGAAGAAATAGCCTAATAGTTGATCAACATTTAAAGCTAAACGTTCTGGGCCCGTATCCTTAAAGATTCTGAGAATCCTCTCAGAGAGCTCCTAACTTAACCTAAAAATTCCTTGCCAGGAGTTTTAGCTTAGAAGTGATTCCAGAACATTTTCAGTGAACTCTGAGCCAGGAATGGATGAAAAATCCTATCTTAGTGAGGAGGTGTGGTTGACCCCGTTGCTAGGTATGAGTCATCATTTCAAAAGCCGTGATTGGTTGATCCTACAAGTTTGATGAAAATGAACTTTTGGTGATAATGAGCAAAGGATGTACCCTCAAATCAATAAACATAATTATACACTCTAATCTTATGCAGACTATAATTGTAAATAATATTTCACATTCAAGAAAATATCTGGAAAATGAATAGTAAGCTGTAGGGGTTATAGCCTAACATTAGAATCTAAAATATGTGAAAACTTAAGCTCATTACACCCTGTTCAAATAATGATTTGTGTCTCATTTGCTCATATTAATATCCTAGCTGGCATATTTTGTACTTTCACTTCCATATGGACCCCATTGAAAACAAGATGGCCTATCTCAAGGGGCTGTCCTTAATGAAGTAGAAATTGCAACGTTACAACTCAGTGTGAACTTAACGAGGGTAACACAGCTCAGCTTTTAACAATGTCTGTGATTGCTGGCTGGTCTATTTATGAAGGCTTGTTAACAAATATCCTACAAACACAGAAAATGGAGAAAAAAAGGAATCGCAAGCCGAACTGGACTGAGGAGCAAGGTTTGTTGCTGGCCCAGTTGGTGAACGAACATAAAGGTATGTTACGAGGAAAATTTGGCCCAACTGTCACTAGCCAAGGCAAGAGGCGCGCCTGGGACACAATATCCCAAACAATCAATGCCTCTTTTCCACTGGTGGTGCGGACAGGCGACGATTGTGAGAAAAGGTGGTATGTGCTGCAGTCCAAGGCAAAAGATGAGTTTGCTGACTTTTTCAGGCCTCAGCCGCACCTCTCCGTGGAGAACATGAAAGCGCCTCTTAAGCTGGCCTATGCCACGCTCCACCACCGCTCTTGTTGTCTTGTGGGCCCTACAATAGAATACAGACCTTTAATTATTTGATGGAAATATTGCACTACTTGGATGCTCTAACATATTGCTTGCATTTCATTTCCATGATTTTTGTATTGTTTGGCTTACCTGTTATAGTTTAGTTGGGGCCCTTGGCGTGGCTGGAGGTAAGGTGTAAGGAGCCATGGTTTGCATGGGTAGCCACTGTCCCCTAACAAGTGGCAATTAGCTGGCACATAGCGTCTCTCAAAAAGCTGTCTGATGCCACTCTCGGAGAGCATTCTCGCATCATGTGTGGAGCCTGGCCATTTAGCCACAATGTCCAAAATCTTCCAGGCCGCATTGAACACTATTTGCACATTGATGCTGTGGAAATTCTTCCTGTTAACAAAGACAGCCTCGTCCTCTGATGGCGCAATTATTCTCACATGTGTTCCATCAATTACACCCACAACGCCAGGGAATCCTGCAATGTCCATAAATGCCCTTTTATGTGTGTGTAAAGTGCGGGCATCCAGCGGGAATGAAACAAATTGTGTCACAATATTAGGTTGTGACAAAGCTGTCAGTGTTTGGGTGATGACTCTGCTGACGGAGGATTGGGACAGACCCAAGTCATCACTGCTGCATTGTTGCATTTTCCCTGTTGCCAAATACCTCAGGGTTGTGATTACTTTCTTCTCCGGTGTAATAGCGTTGTGGCGTCGAGTTGGTGAAGTAATTGCATCTCTAAGGAGAACCACCACAAACATGATTCCTGCACGATCCAATCTGTAGCGTCTCAATAATTCCCTGTCATCCAGTGTTTGCAGGACATCTCTCCTGCCTCCTCTGTTGGCCATTTTGTGCAGCTGCTTAGGGTAACTCCTAAGCCACTAAAAGTCCTCTTCCCTGCTCTTAGCAGATCTCGCCTTAGGAGCCCTTTTAAGCGCTAGGAGTCTTGAGGAATAGCTTTTATATTAACTGGGATTTTCGTGTCACTTTTAGGGGAAATTCTAAGAAAACGTCATGCCTCTGAGAATTTTCTTAGAATTTGGCCGCTAGGAGCCACTTTTTGCACAAAAATTCTTTAGAGATACGGGCCCTGATCTGTTGTGTCAGCCTCATTGCTTAAAACAGGTTTTTTGATGCTAGTGGTTGTATTAATTTGGGATCTATCGCATCCCACAACTGTCCCAGACTATGTTTGGAATGTTTATTTCTTGCACAGAGTATAATAGGTCAACTTTTGTACTATGGATGATAGTAGATTGACATAGGCTAGTGCTTTTGCTGTTCGTTAAGCCTACTCATCTTGTTGGCTATCAAAAAGTAAAGGTGGACAGTTCTTCCAATATCTTCAATATGCGCCTCGGAATTGGATAAGGACACGCGCAGTTGCGTCCCCGATGTGTCTGTCTTCACCTGTAGCCTGTGAGAAGGACATGATCACGTGACAGACATTGGCTAATAAGAATGGAGCTATCTGAGAGAGAACCCGAGTGGCGCAGTGGTCTAAGAGAAGGGAATTATCATTATAATATTCAGCCCAAGGGCACAACGCCCACTGGCCGCAAAAGGCATGGATTTTCTTAGGGCGCATTACAGCCACACAAAGGGGATGCCGCCGGGAAGTTTGAGGCATTATCAAGTGCTTGTCAAATTGTGAATGAGAGACTGAAATTAATGAGACTTTTTTCAAATCATCATTAGAGTCGCATCATGCAGCCTTAGAATGTATATAAAAATAATTATAATAGCGCAACGTTTGTATCACAACTAAAGTTGCATAAATATCTCAAAATGAAGCATATAGGAGGACCTATTTCTTTGTTAACCGCTCAACACATAATAGCTGCATGTGTACACTCCCTCATTGTTTGGAGAAAATATCCTTTCTATTTCATTCAGCTTTGTTCAATTGTATTCTTCATACTATAAAATAATATAAAATAATGCCACGGAATTCTAAGCAAATCTTGTCTGCTAAATGAACTAGTGTAGCCCACAGCCATAGCCACATCAGGACCTAACATAAGGACAACTCAGAGTATGCTATTCTGTTCTTCTGAAATACACTACATTTTCTTCATATAATGTTTCTTTAGACCTGTATAAAATGGATAATGGATTTATTGTGATGGTGTAGGCTATATTACATGGATTTATTAGACTTTTTCAAATGCAGATGTTCCAAAGGTCTGCATCAGTGTCTTGTAGGCTATGCGTGAAAGCCAGGAGATGCTAAATGTGTTTGTTAATCGTCAATTACCGTGAGACCGGCTGTTATTTGCTTGACAATCACCGGCTGACAAAATTTAATGACCGCCACAGCCCCGGTCTTCATCACCACGTCCCAGTCTTCAGAACAGGGCTGTAGACAGACAAGTAATTGGTTCAGTCCCATTGGTCCCATTCACTTTCCCGGCAGGTTGTTTAGTGCTGTAACATGTCGATCACACCGCTCGCGTGCGCGAGAATTACAAAATAAATGTACACATACATGTTATTCAATCATTGCACCCACACTGCTCACGCGCGTCAATGAGTGTCTGCGTGACCAGACGCTAAAATAGAAATAGGTTCTATTTGTGACGCTTGACGCGCTGCAAGTCCCGCCTCTCCCATCTCCTCATTGGTTTTTAGGAGCATATACCCATGTGGGTGATTGAAAGATGAACTGAGGTCCACACTCTGGTCCAGTTGGTGGTGGTAATGCACCTTAAAGTTGGTTGCCAACCGCCATATAAAGTCCAAAGAAGAAGAAGAAGAAGAAGCATCCATTACAAGAAACAAACTCTGTTTACACTTTTATCTGTGGATGAATTGTCGGAGTAGAGGACCTTGTGCATTTCAGGTAAAATAACATCCCAATGTTTATATCCCAGGACACATTAGCTAGCAACAGCATAAATGTTTAATGCTTTTCAACCTGTCCCCAAATTAATATAGTTGGTTCAGAGTTCGTTTCGATATTTCAACCTGCGTGTCCTGATCGCATCTGGTGTGGATGGACAAAATCAACATGCGCGCTATGGCGCACGCCCGGTCTAGTCAGCATGTTAGGATGCCATTGAGTAGAGTAAATCTTTTCAGCTTTAGAGATTTCCTGGCCAGCGCAACTTCTCACCCTTCTATATGGCTATAGATCATTTCTCTGAAGTTTGAGGCAGTGCTTGACTTGGGCAGGAGCTCATCAGAGCTGAGTACCGGCACCTCACATTTTCTACTGCTTGAGCTGCTATTCCTAATAGAATATTAGCTCAAACGTGTTGTGGAGCTTCTGCAGCTAAATATAAACAGTACCAGCACCCAAAATTAGTACCGGCACCTATTTTAGTCCAAGTCAAGCACTGGTTTAAGGTCACATAAAGCATAATGTTGTTTATATGTCTCTCTTGCTATTGTTTGCTGAGTGAATAGCCTCGTCACACCTTTCCATAGATCAAGGGGCTCCTGAGTTAATTACTGGGACAATAAATCATCACCGCGTTAGAGTAAACATCCTCCGTCATTGAGATTTACTGTCCTGTTTACTGCTTGCAAAGCCATTGGTCACTAACAAGAGAGGATGAGCTAGATGAATCCATTAGAAGTTTCCCTTATCTAACTAAATCAGAGTCTTGAATGGAAGACCTAAATAACCTCTGCATGCACTGCCCAGAGTTTTCCTAATATCCAATGAGTGAGACCGTGCAGTAGACGGACCTGCTATTGTATTGGTTCATACTGATGATGTGGTAGAGCTGATTCAACCAATAGTAGAGGAGGGAGGGGCAAACAGTTCCTAGTCTGCTCCGTTTAATCGTATTGTCGCCTTAACCTGGTTTTGGCTCCGGAAAGGGAATTTTCCCCTCAGCGTTTTTAGTTATTATTTAATTGAATTTCTTTATGCATTTTCTTTACTGCACAGCGGCTCCTGCTGTTTGACATATTGATGTTGTTCTCCCATGAACCTTTGCACTGCGCTGACAGGAACGCCTTCGGTGGAGAGCACCTGGTCTGATCTGGCCGAGGCCTGGGAAGAGAAGCGTGTCGCTGCTGTGCCTTGATGCCGAGGCTGAGATGACAGCCTCGGCAGGAGCCAATGACGGGTCAGCACGACACAGCGTCAGACCGGAGAATGGGAGAAGAAATCTAGTGTCCTTGTCAGGAGATTCATCAATATCTCTCTGGCTGAGATGGCACTGCCTCCTCCCCAGGGGTACAGTCCAAACCTGTACTTCTTTTTTTTAACCTATTCTACAAAAGGTGCCTACTGTCTGAACTGTCTGAACTGTCTGTCGTTGTAGTATCTGTCGCAGTAGGGAGAGGTAGAGGCAATAGGGGAGGAGGAACAAGGCCTAAGAAACTTGGTGAAGAAAGAATCAGACATAGTGTTTATAGATACGCTGCTCACTTTGCAATGACAGGCCCTCAGTTCTCCAGATAGATACATAGCCTGTCACTGTGACAAGTGTGATTTAGGAAAGCTCAGCCGTGTGATGTGTTTGTGATGCTGAGAGATTATGGAGGAGTTCTCCTGTGGAGACAGAGCTGATGCTGGTCTGCTCCCATCTCCCACACAAATTAGAGAAACTGGCATTATGCAAACGAGATGCCCCGGAGTTTGTCATCTTCATCATCAGTGACATTAGAGGCTGAGCCTGAACCTCCACTGTGTCTGACTGAGCCTGAACCTCCACTGTGTCTGACTGAGCCTGAACCTCCACTGTGTCTGACTGAGCCTGAACCTCCACTGTGTCTGACTGAGCCTGAACCTCCACTGTGTCTGACTGAGCCTGAACCTCCACTGTGTCTGACTGAGCCTGAACCTCCACTGTGTCTGACTGAGCCTGAACCTCCACTGTGTCTGTTTGAGCCTGAACCTCCACTGTGTCTGACTGAGCCTGAACCTCCACTGTGTCTGACTGAGCCTGAACCTCCACTGTGTCTGACTGAGCCTGAACCTCCACTGTGTCTGACTGAGACTGAACCTCCACTGTGTCTGACTGAGCCTGAACCTCCACTGTGTCTGACTGAGCCTGAACCTCCACTGTGTCTGACTGAGCCTGAACCTCCACTGTGTCTGACTCAGTCTGAACCTCCACTGTGTCTGACTGAGCCTGAACCTCCACTGTGTCTGACTGAGCCTGAACCTCCACTGTGTCTGACTGAGCCTGAACCTCCACTGTGTCTGACTCAGTCTGAACCTCCACTGTGTCTGACTGAGCCTGAACCTCCACTGTGTCTGACTGAGCCTGAACCTCCACTGTGTCTGACTGAGACTGAACCTCCACTGTGTCTGACTCAGTCTGAACCTCCACTGTGTCTGACTCAGTCTGAACCTCCACTGTGTCTGACTCAGTCTGAACCTCCACTGTGTCTGACTGAGCCTGAACCTCCACTGTGTCTGACTGAGCCTGAACCTCCACTGTGTCTGACTCAGTCTGAACCTCCACTGTGTCTGACTGAGCCTGAACCTCCACTGTGTCTGACTGAGCCTGAACCTCCACTGTGTCTGACTGAGCCTGAACCTCCACTGTGTCTGACTGAGCCTGAACCTCCACTGTGTCTGACTCAGTCTGAACCTCCACTGTGTCTGACTCAGTCTGAACCTCCACTGTGTCTGACTCAGTCTGAACCTCCACTGTGTCTGACTGAGCCTGAACCTCCACTGTGTCTGACTGAGCCTGAACCTCCACTGTGTCTGACTCAGTCTGAACCTCCACTGTGTCTGACTGAGACTGAACCTCCACTGTGATTGACTCAGTCTAAACCTCCACTGTGATTGACTCAGTCTAAACCTCCACTGTGATTGACTCCGTCTAAACCTCCACTGTGTCTGACTCAGTCTAAACCTCCACTGTGATTGACTCAGTCTAAACCTCCACTGTGATTGACTCAGTCTAAACCTCCACTGTGATTGACTCAGTCTAAACCTCCACTGTGATTGACTCAGTCTAAACCTCCACTGTGATTGACTCAGTCTAAACCTCCACTGTGATTGACTCAGTCTAAACCTCCACTGTGATTGACTCAGTCTAAACCTCCACTGTGTCTGACTAAACCTCCACTGTGTCTGACTGTACTATGAGCTATGGATCTCAAAGGAGTTGTCATTTAGACATTATGCTCAAAGGTTTATGATGTGTTGCTTTTGTCTTCTGGCTATAAGAAGCCACAGTGACAGTACACATCCAGGGGAGGCCATCCCAGACCCAACTAAAGAAATATTGCATTAAAATGGCAGCTTGTTAACTGCTGCTGTCTCGAGCCTTGTCACTTTATTTGGAGCTGCACATAGCCGCGGGAAGTAGGGGTGTTGAGAATGATACAGCACCCCCTGAAAAATCTTTATAAAAATATAAAAAATAATATAATTATGAACTGGGTCCTGTGTTAACGGACCGATATCGCTGTCAGTAGAGCGGGCAAATTCACTCATGTTTATATCAACTGCTGCTTGCTAATCCACAGTCAAAGGATTGCACAAAACACTTCACACAACTCTCTGCTCTGCCACCACAATCCACTAATTCAATTAATTAATTAATTAATTAAGTTTGAAAAAATTACTTTTGAAATATGTTTTCTGTTTGGGAGTGAGAAGAGGAAAGGAGCTGGGCCGGTTAATCACAACACGGAAATAATTGAAAAAGCACCCAAATGTTTAATTTAGGGATGTGAGACTCTTCCTTCATAATTATACAGACCGCCACAGGCAATGTAGAGTGAGAGAGACAGAATACAGAGAGGATAAAGCTCTTTGAAATGTGGAAAAGCATATTATATGCTGCAGCAGTAGCATAGTGTTAGGAACTGTGCAGATGGGGAACAGTGTTAAGACTCAGATTGATTGTGGTATTAGTTTGTCTGATTCAGCTGTAGTGTTCGCTTATGGACTTGGATGGAGTTGAATGGACTATTTATTTCTTATACTAATGAGGTGTGATATTGCCTGTAGAATGAGTGTACAAATAGGCTCTATAACAAGTGCAGCAATTACCAAAGATTTGCTCGTTTTCTGTTCAGTTAATTGCTCAATTAATATCATTGATTGGCCAGAGTCCATTTACCTGATGCTCTCCAGGACCGTGATAATTGAATCGGCCTGCTCTGTAGTGATTGATTATAGGTTGAGTGTATAGAGTGAACTTGGATATTGAGTCGTAATAGTCTGCCCTATTGCATGTCAAATGATCCCATAAATTAAGTGTATTAAACTTTTATATTGAACAATTAGACAGACGCTTGTAGACTGTAGTACACAGCTTTGAGCCATAAGATGGACATTTCATAACCTTTGGCCTTGAATTGAACCCTTGGTCTGTAAGTGTTGTTGAGCTTTAGGTTTTTCTGTCAGATGGTCTGCAGTATTCTGCTGACTGCTGTTGGAATATGTACAGGCTATGTACAGACTACGGCTATGTATAGATTGTAATACAGTGACTTGAGCGCCGTTGTGACACCAATGCCATGTGTTGGCCGCCACATAACCTATAGACAGACCATACTCACCACTAGAACGTCCCATACCTGCCCCCCTTATACACACAAAAACATATCCTCTTTGCTCACCTGAGATTGTTCAAGGGCTTATTCAAATGTCATTCAAACCCGTCTGAGAGCTGACACTGAGCAGGTTGAAGACAACAGGCGTCATTGTTTAATCTCATACGTCTATTTTGGGTCTGTCTCAGTTCCTTTTCCCTCTCTGTTTTGGGCCAACTGCCATTGTTTGATAGGATCGGAAATTGTCACTTTCTTTCTGATTGTGACTCTGTCTCGGTCTGTTTTGTTTCGTCTGGAATATTAGTCACCTGGCTGTCTGAGAGAGTTGAGAGAGACGATAACTTTGTGCCAGGTCCATCTGTCTGTGTGATACTCTGGCTGACACCTCAGGCCCATAGTTTTTAAAATATGTCACTTTTTGTTAGACTATATTCAGGTTTGGGTCTGGGGCTCCAAAAGTTAGGTGGTGTGGCAGGTGACTGACATCATTATGTTTCTCAAGGCTCACGTGCAATCTTGTTCTGACCTCTGCGCTCTCGTGCACTCTCCAACTAATCTGTGTAGCCTGGTTCACATGCACGCCCCTGTAAGGCTGTGTCGCTACGTACATTGACATGCTCCAGTTAGGTGATGTTGCTATAGACTCATCTTCAGCATGTTCCTGTTCCTATTGACATTTAGTGCTACACACGTGAATGTTCCTGTTAACATTTGCTAGACTCACGTCTTGACCTCTCTTGTATAGCCTTAGCCACCATAGCTAGACGCACGTTCCTGTGTTAAGCCAGTGCTGCTATGCTTACCAGCATGTTTTCATTAGCCGTTATCAGCATGTTAATAACCTGTGTGTTCCGGGCTACAGCTAGCGTCTGTTGCTTACTTTATGGCCCTATTATGCACACGTTCTGTCATTCTTCATCAGAATAAAGGCACACTCACGGTCACCTCTAACTCTAAGCTGTCTGGCTCATACGTAAAGCAGCACACTGTCGTAAACCATGACAACCATACAGTACGTCATACAGTTTCATGCTCTTTCCTGCTAGTCTTTGTTGGCTAGTCTCACATGCACTCCTACCTCTGTCTTCCTCTAATCCCTTTCACATGCACTCCTACCTCTGTCTTCCTCTAATCCCTTTCACATGCACTCCTACCTCTGTCTTCCTCTAATCCCTTTCACATGCTCTCCTACCTCTGTCTTCCTCTAATCCCTTTCACATGCACTCCTACCTCTGTCTTCCTCTAATCCCTTTCACATGCACTCCTACCTCTGTCTTCCTCTAATCCCTTTCACATGCACTCCTACCTCTGTCTTCCTCTAATCCCTTTCACATGCACTCCTACCTCTAATCCCTTTCACATGCACTCCTACCTCTGTCTTCCTCTAATCCCTTTCACATGCACTCCTACCTCTGTCTTCCTCTAATCCCTTTCACATGCTCTCCTACCTCTGTCTTCCTCTAATCCCTTTCACATGCACTCCTACCTCTGTCTTCCTCTAATCCCTTTCACATGCACTCCTACCTCTGTCTTCCTCTAATCCCTTTCACATGCACTCCTACCTCTAATCCCTTTCACATGCACTCCTACCTCTGTCTTCCTCTAATCCCTTTCACATGCACTCCTACCTCTGTCTTCCTCTAATCCCTTTCACATGCTCTCCTACCTCTGTCTTCCTCTAATCCCTTTCACATGCACTCCTACCTCTGTCTTCCTCTAATCCCTTTCACATGCACTCCTACCTCTGTCTTCCTCTAATCCCTTTCACATGCACTCCTACCTCTGTCTTCCTCTAATCCCTTTCACATGCACTCCTACCTCTAATCCCTTTCACATGCACTCCTACCTCTGTCTTCCTCTAATCCCTTTCACATGCACTCCTACCTCTGTCTTCCTCTAATCCCTTTCACATGCACTCCTACCTCTGTCTTCCTCTAATCCCTTTCACATGCTCTCCTACCTCTGTCTTCCTCTAATCCCTTTCACATGCACTCCTACCTCTGTCTTCCTCTAATCCCTTTCACATGCACTCCTACCTCTGTCTTCCTCTAATCCCTTTCACATGCACTCCTACCTCTGTCTTCCTCTAATCCCTTTCACATGCACTCCTACCTCTGTCTTCCTCTAATCCCTTTCACATGCACTCCTACCTCTGTCTTCCTCTAATCCCTTTCACATGCACTCCTACCTCTGTCTTCCTCTAATCCCTTTCACATGCACTCCTACCTCTGTCTTCCTCTAATCCCTTTCACATGCACTCCTACCTCTGTCTTCCTCTAATCCCTTTCACATGCACTCCTACCTCTGTCTTCCTCTAATCCCTTTCACATGCACTCCTACCTCTGCCTCTAATCCCTTTCACATGCACTCCTACCTCTGTCTGCCTCTAATCCCTTTCACATGCACTCCTATCTCTGTCTGCCTCTAATCCCTTTCACATGCACTCCTACCTCTGTCTTCCTCTAATCCCTTTCACATGCACTCCTACCTCTGTCTGCCTCTAATCCCTTTCACATGCACTCCTACCTCTGTCTTCCTCTAATCCCTTTCACATGCACTCCTACCTCTGCCTCTAATCCCTTTCACATGCACTCCTATCTCTGTCTGCCTCTAATCCCTTTCACATGCACTCCTATCTCTGTCTGCCTCTAATCCCTTTCACATGCACTCCTATCTCTGTCTGCCTCTAATCCCTTTCACATGCACTCCTATCTCTGTCTGCCTCTAATCCCTTTCACATGCACTCCTATCTCTGTCTGCCTCTAATCCCTTTCACATGCACTCCTAGCTCTGTCTGCCTCTAATCCCTTTCACATGCACTCCTACCTCTGTCTTCCTCTAATCCCTTTCACATGCACTCCTATCTCTGTCTGCCTCTAATCCCTTTCACATGCACTCCTAGCTCTGTCTGCCTCTAATCCCTTTCACATGCACCTCTTTAATTTGTGTGTCTGTGTATGACTCTGCATAGCTAACCTCTCGTGCAAGCTCCTGTGATAGGGGAACATATCTGTCCCATTTGCTTTAATAGAGTGCACTCAGCCAGCCACAGCAGAATGAGCTATTTTAGGGAATATGTTTTTTTTTGTTACCCCCCTTCCTTCCCTGTGATTTTAGCAGACAAGCACTTTCTCCTGCTATGCCTTGTCTGCTCAGTTCAAACTCCCACTGATGGGGAGTCAGGGACCTTCTTTCTCCCACAGAGTTCGTGCACCTCGCATCGAGCATTATTCAGTTTTTCTATCTAACAAAAGGCCACGGAATCACCGGGGAGTCCAGGGAAAACATTACCGCAAGAAGAAGCTCCCAGCTTCCTGTTATATTTTAATTTTTTATCCCGGCTGTTGATCTGGGCTGTTTTGTTGATATTGGGACGTGCCTGTGGCTTCCTCTCCTCTTTCAACAATCAGCTTTTCAGGCAGGCCACGCGGATTAGTGGTGTAATTCAATGCTCCTTGGAAATCCCCCTCTGAAAAACGGAGAGGACAATGTCCCTCCGAAATAGGATAAAGATTGAATGTGTTGCGTTCTATGGAGTGGCAGTGGGGATTGAAAGCTGTTCTAGTGGATAGAAGATCAGGGTTTTGCTGATGTCACATAGCTTAGCTATTTGTTTTCAAGTCACACTGGCTGGCCATTGTTCTTTAGTAAGCTTTTATTTATATTTTATTTGTCCGATGATTCCTTTCACAGAGGCGTTCACACAGACAGAATCATATTATTCTATAAATGAATCTACAATGCGTGAACAGATTTCCCCATAATCATTCCACCATTCCAAGGGTTTAAACCGCATGAATACGTGTTGGGCCTGTAGCTGTAATGGTCTTGTGTAGGGCCTGTAGCTGTAATGGTCTTGTGTAGCGCCTGTAGCTGTAATGGTCTTGTGTAGGGCCTGTAGCTGTAATGGTCTTGTGTAGGGCCTGTAGCTGTAATGGTCTTGTGTAGGGCCTGTAGCTGTAATGGTCTTGTGTAGGGCCTGTAGCTGTAATGGTCTTGTGTAGGGCCTGTAGCTGTAATGGTCTTGTGTAGCGCCTGTAGCTGTAATGGTCTTGTGTAGCGCCTGTAGCTGTAATGGTCTTGTGTAGGGCCTGTAGCTGTAATGGTCTTGTGTAGGGCCTGTAGCTGTAATGGTCTTGTGTAGGGCCTGTAGCTGTAATGGTCTTGTGTAGGGCCTGTAGCTGTAATGGTCTTGTGTAGGGCCTGTAGCTGTAATGGTCTTGTGTAGGGCCTGTAGCTGTAATGGTCTTGAGTTAGAATGATAGCTGTACCATTACAAAGTTGTGTGGTAGTTTGAAAGAGACCACCCAAGTTATTGGAGGACAAGTACAATGCCATAAAGTGAATTAGTCAAGACACACTGACTGATCAGCTATAAAACGTGATTGTCCATTGATCGACCCCCCCCCCCCCCCTTTACTTTTCTCTACTTTTGTGTTTCAGCCTCATCCTAATTCACTTTCTCTACCTTTGTTTCATCCTAATTCACTTTCTCACTCTTCCCCTTTCTGTATCTCTCTCTCTATACTATCAAACTAAAGGAGTAATTAACCTGATGAATGAGCGTGTTAAGACCTATAGAAAACAGAGAAGGATTCACACTACAGCTTGAGAGAGAGAGAGAGAGAGAGAGAGACCAAGATACAGAGAGAGAGACCATGAGAAAGAGAGTCCAAGAGAAAGAGAGAGAGAGAGACCATGAGAAAGAGAGAGAGATCAAGAGACAGAGAGAGAGACCATGAGAAAGAAAGAGAGACCAAGAGAAAGAGCAAGAGACCAAGAGAGAGAGAGAGGGAGACCCAGAGAGAGAGACCAAGACACAGAGAGAGACCATGAGAAAGAGAGAGAGACCAAGAGAAAAAGAGAGAGAGACCATGAGAAAGAGAGAGAGACCAGGATACACAGAGAGAGAGAGACCAAGAGAAATATATAGAGAGAGAGACTAAGAGAAATAGAGACCAATAGAAATAGAGAGAGAGAGAGCAAGAGAAATAGAGAGAGACCAAGATAAAGAGAGAGAGAGATAGCGAGACCAAGAGAGAGAGACCAAGAGAAAGAGATAGAGAGAGAGAGAGAGAGAGAGAGAGAGAGACGAAGAGAAAGAGAGAGAGCGGAAGAAAGACCGAGAGAGACCAAGAGAGAGAGAGAGCGGAAGAGAGAGACAGAGAAAAAGATAGTTGATTGTCTGTTATGGCATTTTGCCACAGGGGTTATGGAATACTTGGAATACAGGAGTTATAACCATGTTATTTGACATACATTTGGTTGATTTTACTGTTTGATGAGCAGGCAAGTTCAGTAAATTTGACTGCTGGTCCACAAACCTCACTGTAGTGCGGGTGGTGTCAAAACATCACACACTCACAAACACACGCACACATAGATACACACACACATACAATACTAAAGAATAGATTATGTCTCATTGGAGTCACCTTCTCTCTCTTCAGTACTCAGAGATCACCCTCTCTATTACCAGGACGTTCTCCGGCTTCAGTACTCAGAGATCACCCTCTCTATTACCAGGACCTTCTCCCTCTTCGGTACTCAGAGATCACCCTCTCTAGCATAGCTGACCTGAGTTGGAAATATAGAAAAAGGAGTTGCCTGGTATGCATCTTTCAAATCTTGGAATGTTCTCAAACCATTACTGTCCATGATATCGGTAAGGGTACGGATTCCACATTTGGACCATTGGGGGGATGCAAAAGGCCGCCCTCCAGATTGCAAAGCATTATTGTGAAATATTGGAGTGTGGGCATAATAATATGACCAAAGCGTAGTTTACATTGTTTAAGGGATATATCAGTGAAGACCACTTCTTCCAGGTCAATAGCAGACACCATATTTCTCTCTATACTCAGCCAGGGGGCAGAATAATCATGTCTAAACCAATTTAGGATGGGGCAAAATGCTAGTGCATGAAAATACAATTTAAGGTTTGGTACGGATAGTCCTCCAACATCTTTCCCTCTTTGTAAATGTGTTAATTTTATCCGGGATCGTTGACCTTTCCATATAAACTTTGAAACCGCACAATGAATTGTATCTCAATAGGTAGAAGGGGGCGCCATGGGAAAACATTGAACTTCAGAAATGTAACCGTGACAATTTATACATTTTGGCAATAGTTATTCTGCCGGTTAAAGCAAATGGGATATTATTACATCTACTGAGATCGGTTTTTGAATTGATTGAGCATTCTGTTAAAGTTTCTGGCAATGGTTTTATCTAAGGAAGGAAATATATCTACTCCCAAATATTTTAAATGGGAAATGATTGGGATTCCACAAATAGAGATGGGAGTCCTCCATCGGGGTCTTGAGAGGCAGTAGAACAGATTTGGTTAGATAAATTCAGCGTCATATAAAATTATAAAATTAATCTATGATCTTCATTGCGTTTGGAGGCAATTGAGATACATTGTCTAGATATAGTAAAATATCGTCTGCCTATAATGAGATGAAGTGATCAGTAGATTTTAGAGAAATTGTTGTTATATCCTTCGATTGACGAATTGCCTGGTCCAGCAGATCCATGGATAAGAATAGCAGAGATGAAATTGGATCGCCTTGTCTGCTGCTTCTAGTGATTCTGAACGGAGCAGAGCAGATATTGCCTGTTATAACTATGGCTGAGGTATTGGCATCTAGTATTTTAATCATATTAATGAAATTGGAGCCAATTCCCATATGTTCCAAGACAGACCAGAGATATGACCATTCTAGTCTTTTTTCTGCGTGGAGAGATGATACAGCCCAAGGAGCTGTGGTTTCTGATAAAGCATCTCCTGTTCATCATGATGTGGTCCTCTGTAGCTCAGTTGGCAGAGTATGGCGCTTGCAACGCCAGGATAGTGGGTTCGATTCCTGGGACCCCTGTGCGCAAAATGTATGCACGCATGACTGTAGGTAGCTTTGGATAAAAGCATCTGCTAAATGGCATTCATTATTATTATTATTATTATTAATATATTATGCTACATATGATACACATCTGGTTGCGTTTGAACTCTGAACATTGTCCATTGTTCATCAGAAAAACGCTGTGTGGTAATCAGGTGTTATGAAACCATGTGAATGTGATTAGCACAATGTTCAGCAGAATTCAATAATATCCTGTTTATGCCTTGTCTTTTTTTTCTCCAGGGTTGAATACACACCCTGGACCATTTGAATCATCAAACATCCTCTTTACCTGCTAACTGAATGAGTCTAGTTATGTAAGAACCAAATGAAGGATATTTTATTTATCATTTGTCTGTTGAATGAGAAGAACTTACTGGGTTTCTTATTGTAACGCTCAGTTGGGTTAGGGTGTAGTGTGACATAACTTTGTTCAGGGTCAGGTCAGTAGCGTAGGCTCTCCAGCGCTCCACCTTTCATCATTGTTTTGATGAATAAACGTTGGACAGTGTGTATAACAACAACATGGCTTGTTTATAGGGAGACGACCTAAAACACACTACTTCGATATAGCAAATACTTTTTCTTATAGCAGGTTAGGAGAATAAGCGTAGTGGTTAAGGTTAGGAAATGATTCAGTTGATACTTATACAGTATATTCCGTTTATTTGGCCCGTGGAATGAAATCCTAATCTTCTGTTGTTACAAGCACTTACGGTATGGTCTGACCATCAGAACCACAGTATTGTGGACCCTGCTCCACCTCGCACCAACCCGCCTGCACGTTTTATAATGCAGTGAGTTGAACCGAATGTTCTATTTCCCTTCTGTCCCGTCCCTTCCACCATGATCACCCAGAGTTGTGAATTTCCACCTGGGCTGACAAGCACATCGGTCTCAATAGTCAAGGGAGCGGAGGAGAGAAGCAGAGGAGAGGAGAAGCAGGCATAGAACTGTGATTTATGTGTGTAGCTGACGGAGTGTCAGACAGAAGACGCTGGTGCTGTATGGCACCTGGCTGGACCGTGCTGTGTATCCTGGGGTGGTACCTTGATGGGGCTGTGGATCCTCCCTGCTGGGGTGGTACCTTGATGGGGCTGTGGATCCTCCCTGCTGGGGTGGTACCTTGATGGGGCTGTGGATCCTCCCTGCTGGGGAGGTACCTTGATGGGGCTGTGGATCCTCCCTGCTGAGGTGGTACCTTGATGGGGCTGTGGATCCTCCCTGCTGGGGTGGTACCTTGATGGGGCTGTGGATCCTCCCTGCTGGGGAGGTACCTTGATGGGGCTGTGGATCCTCCCTGCTGGGGTGGTACCTTGATGGGGCTGTGGATCCTCCCTGCTGGGGAGGTACCTTGATGGGGCTGTGGATCCTCCCTGCTGGGGAGGTACCTTGATGGGGCTGTGGATCCTCCCTGCTGAGGTGGTACCTTGATGGGGCTGTGGATCCTCCCTGCTGGGGTGGTACCTTGATGGGGCTGTGGATCCTCCCTGCTGAGGTGGTACCTTATAATAATATAATAATAATATGCCATTTAGCAGACGCTTTTATCCAAAGCGACTTACAGTCATGTGTGCATACATTTTTACGCATATGGGTGGTCCCGGGGTTCGAACCCACTACCCTGGCGTTACAAGCGCCGTGCTCTACCAGCTGAGCTACATAGGACCACGATGGGGCTGTGGCTCCTCCCTGCTGAGGTGGTACCTTGATGGGGCTGTGGCTCCTCCCTGCTATCTCCCCTATCGCCTTGATCACCATGACTTCTAACTCCTGCTGTGCAGTGCTGCTTCTCTCTCTGTTGTTGTTATCTGTTACGCTCCATCCCACATGCTCCATTTTTCTTTCTTTGTCTCTTCTCTCTGTCTCTTTCTTTATTTTTCCCTCGCTCCTACTCTCTCTCTTTATTCAGGACGAATGTGTTAGACCAGTAGACCTGAATGCTCACTCTGTCATCTAAGCCCAGTGCTGTCAAAATGTGATTTCCTGTTTTATATATATTTCCATACTATGAGGTTGGAATAATAGTGTGAAATAGTGAAAATGATGGTAATGTCCTTTTAGTGTAAGAGCTGTTTGAAAAGACTGCCTGAAATTTCAGCAAAGTTCTTGCTTGAGAAATTGCTCTTTGCTATGAAGCTATTCTTGTTTATTTTTGACCGTTTAATTGAAAACGATCACGGTAAGGTAGTTAATTGTTACCCAGATGTGATTTGATACTGAGATAAAAACAGCTGCATTGGACCTTAAACACGTTTAAGTATGTGTGAAGGTGTCTGTACTTTCCTGTGTGTCCTTGAGGATGGTTGTGTTTGCTTCACAGTAGTACAGGAGACATACAGTAGCTACAGTACATGTGTAATTTTCTTTGGAAATGTAGCATCTTAAGCATGAAGTGTATATATCTCTGTGTGACTCAATTACCCCTGCTCAGCAAAGTAATTAGTCGATTGATTTGCTCCAGTCACCCCGACATCTCCTGGCCTCTAAATAATGAAATAACCATTTACCCCGAGAGGAAAATACTATGCAGGATCAGATTAACCAGTGAAGGCCCTAAACTTTTTACAATAATTTTATTTCATTTAGTCAAGCAGGCAGTTCTGCTAACTGCAGCATCTGCCTCAGCATTAGAAGAAAATAAAAGGTAAAAGGAACATATAATCAAAAGGATCCATGAACAGCTTTATGGGATTTTCTGCCCTCCTCTTTGTTTTGGAGCCCATCTCTTTGTTCATTTTCACTAGTGCATTTTGTGGTATGTGTTCTTTGGATGCCAAACCATACACAATGTACATTTCACACTGTTAATTCTGTGTGATTTCGGTGTCAATACAGCCCCACTTACAGCTTTGCCCCATAGAAATCTCCATGTTACAGTATCTCACAAAAGTGAGTACACCCCTAACATTTTTGTAAATATTTGAGTATAGCTTTTCATGTGACAACACTGAAGAAATGACACTTTGCTACAATGTAAAGTAGTGAGTGTACAGCTTGTATAACAGTGTAAATTTGCTGTCCCCTCAAAATAACTCAACACACAGCCATTCATGTCTAAACTGCTGGCAACAAAAGTGAGTACACCCCTAAGTGAAAATGTCCAAATTGGGCCCAATTAGCCATTTTCCCTCCCTGGTGTCATGTGACTCGTTAGTGTTACAAGGTCTCAGGTGTGAATGGGGAGCAGGTGTGTTAAATTTGGTGTCATCGCTCTCACACTCCCTCATACTGGTCACTGGAAGTTCAACATGGTACCTCATGGCAAAGAACTCTCTGAGGATCTGAAAAAAAGAATTGTTGCTCTACATAAAGATGGCCTGGGCTATAAGAAGATTGCCAAGACCCTGAAACTGAGCTGCAGCACGGTGGCCAAGACCATACAGCGGTTTAACAGGACAGGTTCCACTCAGAACAGGCCTCGCCATGGTCGACCAAAGAAGTTGAGTGCACATTCTCAGCGTCATATCCAGAGGTTGTCTTTGGGAAATAGACGTATGAGTGCTGCCAGCATTGCTGCAGAGTTTGAAGGGGTGGGGGGTCAGCCTGTCAGTGCTTAGACCATACGCCGCACACTGCATCAAATTGGTCTGCATGTCTGTCGTCCCAGAAGGAAGCCTCTTCTAAAGATGATGCACAAGAAAGCCCGCAAACAGTTTGCTGAAGACAAGCAGACTAAGGACATGGATTACTGGAACCGTGTTTGGCGGCAACCAGGTGAGGAGTACAAAGACACGTTTGTCTTGCCTACAGTCAAGCAAGGTGGTGGGAGTGTCATGGTCTGGGGCTGCATGAGTGCTGCCGGCACTGGGGAGCTACAGTTAATTGAGGGAACCATGAATGCCAACATTTACTGTGACATACTAAAGCAGAGCATGATCCCCTCCCTTCGGAGACTGGGCCGCAGGGCAGTATTCAAACATGATATCGACCCCAAACACACCTCCAAGACGACCACTGCCTTGCTAAAGAAGCTGAGGGTAAAGGTGATGGACTGGCCAAGCATGTCTCCAGACCTAAACCCTATTGAGCATCTGTGGGGCATCCTCAAACGGAAGGTGGAGGACTGCAAGGTCTCTAACATCCACCAGCTCCGTGATGTCGTCATGGAGGAGTGGAAGGGAACCTGTGAAGCTCTGGTGAACTCCATGCCCAAGAGGGTTAAGGCAGTGCTGGAAAATGATGGTGGCCACACAAAATATTGACACTTTGGGCCCAATTTGGACATTTTCACTCAGGGGTGTACTCACTTTTGTTGCCAGCGGTTTAGACATTAATGGCTGTGTGTTGAGTTATTTTGAGGGGACAGCAAATGTACACTGTTATACAAGCTGTAGACTCACTACTTTACATTGTAGCAAAGTGTAATTTCTTCAGTGTTGTCACATGAAAAGATATACTCAAATATTTACAAAAATGTGAGGGGTGTACAGTACTCACTTTTGTGAGATACTGTGTATTAAGTCATACTCTGCAGTACTGGTTTAGTAAGGTCATGCTTGGCAGAGGTATGTAGGCCAAAGGGACAGCTGGGTTAGAACCACTGATTTCTGTAATATGGTCATAAAGATTACGAGTCACAATAGTCACACCTTTTTTCTCTTCCTGCTTAGTGCTGAAGGAAACCATTAAAGAGCAAGAGGTCTGATTGAATAATGTGTAAATCTAACTAACATATTGTATGCTGGGAGCTACTGTACAGTAGGCTGATGACAGCGTGTTTGGTCACACACACGTCATCAGACATCTGAACTTTTCATTTTCTTCTCCAACTTCACCTTCTTGTGAGTCACCTGTACGTCTACTGTGCCTGAATAGAGAAACTCTCAGGGTGCATCTGAAATGGCACCCTATTCACTATATAGTGCACTACTTTTGATCAGAGCCCAATCAGTTCACTATATAGGGAATAGGGTGCCATTTCATGCCCATCCTCTGACTCCTAATCATTCCTGTAAACCCACTGTTCCCATATGGCTCTGGTCCCAAATGGAAAACATGAAGGAGAGAGCATGGAAAAGGAATGTAATGGAGCTTTATCAAAGAACATTTCAAAGAGACTGAATTAAGTTCAAGTAAGAACACTGAAAAGGGTTCTGAGAATGGTGAAGTTGGGAATTCACTACAAAACGTTGTCTTTCAAGTGCAGGTTTGTTGAGTCTGCTACTGTAAGATTTTGTCGGTTGTAATTTAATTGTTGAGATGTGATCGGTGTATTCCATGAATGTTGTTTCTGCAAAGTGTGGTATGCAGCAGTCAATGTTAAGTTGAGGGTAGCTGCCTCAGGTTTGTTTCAAGTGACGTTCTGGTGTGTCTTAGTTATTCCCTTTGAGGCGTTCGTTGTCTGTCTCTGGTGTTTGTTTAGCTCTGTTTATGAAGCTCTGAAGTTTTAACTTGTTTTGTGTTTTAGGCTGTCCTGTCCTTTTTGATTTTGTTTGTTGAGCTTGTCTTGCATGAGCTTTGGTTTAGCTGGTCATGGGATGTCTGTGGCCAAGTGTCGTCTTCAAAGCCGGCTTTGCAGTTGTAGTCAGGCTTTTCCTCCTCCTCTTATCTGCTTCTTGTTGTTGTCCTGGGTGAGGAAATATTGCTGCCAACCGACCACAGACGTCCTCAGCTGTATCTTAATTAAGCAATAAGGCCCGAGGGGGTGTGGTATATGGCCAATATACCACGGCTAAGGGCTGTTCTTATGCAAGACGCAGTCGCAGTGTCTGGATACAGCCCTTAGCCGTGGTATATTGGCCATATACCACAAACCCCCGAGGTGCCTTATTGCTATTATAAACTGGTTACCAACGTAATTAGAGCAGTACAAATAAATGTATTGTCATACCCATGGTATACGGTCTGATATACCACAGCTGTCAGCCAATCAGCATTCAGGGCTAGAACCACCCAGTTTATAATAAAGCTTTATGCGATCCTCACTCTCCATCTCTCTGAATTTAGACTATTTAACAGTCGAGTGATGAATAATCAGTGGTTGTTAAGTAAGATAGATGAGACTCCCCTGTGTGTGAGCTTGGCCTTATTACTGAGGAGGGGAACATTATAACATCTTTATTACTATTAACCTAATGAATATATGAGGATACACACATTGTCTGAGTGTTTTATGTGGCGGATTATCTAAAAAAAAAAAAAGTTCACTCACTCTCTTCAGATCGTAGTCACTTTATAGCACAGAATTTTTAAAAAACTGCTTCCACTCCACTAAACATTCCCTTGGAGACAAATTTAGTAAATGATGAAAATCTATCACATGCTGAATAACCTACATTTTAATAACCTGTTGAATACAGTTTTATTCCCAGATGGTTATGGACAATAGCACTTTGGGGGTTTGTTTGTCAAATGTATTCGCATAAATTATTCATAAGTAGTTTTATTTTGTTGCCACCCGAAACCAACACTGGAGATGGTACGGATTCCTATGAACTTTGATAAACCTTGGGTGAATCTCAAAAGTATTTTCCTTGATTCCTCACATCTTCTCTCCTCGCCTCCTTCTCTAAACGCCAGAGGGAGGTGAGGAAAGACAACATGAGGAATTGAGGAAAATACTTTTGAGCTTCACACATGGTGTGAACCTATAGACTCTGTGGGTGGGTTATTATGTGATGTGCACTTTACCCTATCCACTGTCTTGGTTATGAATCTGCTGAGGGAGGTATTTGGGTCCTGCAGATTAAGCCTAAGTGATCTTAACATCCTGAAGAAATCCCCATGAGTGATAGTTGTACATTTTTAATCCTCCAGATTTAAAAGGGATTTGGATATGAAGACTTTAAACGCTGCAGGCCTTAAAGTCAGACTCAGTTAAGTTTAAGACTTATGTCAGCATTTGTTCGAATGGGTTTCTGTCCAAAAAGGTTTGACTGGAGATTACAGTAAATTGATACCCTCCTCAGACATCTTTAAAGTCATCCGAGTTTCCCCAAATTAAATCAATTCACACAAACCACTTAAATCAACAGACCAAGGACCTTTAAGTAATTAGTTGTGATATGTTTGGGTTTTTAAAGAGGACAAATCTGATTCAAAAACTCAGTCTCAGACATCAGGACACAGTTAGAGTTATACAAGTGTTTTCCAAACCTCTACTCTGAATGGTTTTTGAATAAAGTTTGCCCATCTGGCCGCAGGCGGCTCTGCTCGTGACTCAGTGGTGTCACTTTTAATGAGGCCCATGAGCTGTGGAAGACAAGGCTGAGGACGGGGCTGCTGTGGTGTTTGTTCTCTCTTTCACAAAAGGGAGTGGGAGGAGGTCATCTCACAGCCCAGTCTCTGATAAGTCACAGCAGGTTAGTATGCTTCTCTATGACGCTGCCAATTAGCAAGGTGGCTGCTAATTATCCGGTGAATTGAAAGGGCACTCCTCGGATACCTTTTTCAGAGACACACACCACACACACACACACACACACAGACACACACACATACAGACAGACACACGCACACTAAAATACACAGTTCCTAATAGAGACTGAAATAGAGCAAAGTAAAGTGTTTTACTACCTCAGTCAGGCCTGTGGTCTGTGTTGGCTGAAAGCTAACGGAGGTTGGACTAAGAAGCAAATTAGCAGGACACAAACAGGTCTGACAGAGATCCATAGACACACACTTACACACACACTCTACATACACACTCACACACACACTCATACATACACACTCACACTCTACATACAGCTTGAGGAGGAGCAGAGTTAGGAAGGCAGCGTTCTTTCTTCATAGAACATTATTGGGCGGGCCGCCTAAGTGTTCTTTCGGGCTGCCTATGTCCAAACAGTAAAATACAATAATAATACAACTTTTTCAGTGTTAACTTAGAAGACTAAAACCAGATATGAAGAATAGAGAAAAGATAACGGAGCTACAGTGCATTTGGAAAGTATTCAGACCCCTTGACTTTTTCCACATTTTGTTACGTTGCAGTCTTATTCTAAAATGTATTACATTGTTTTTTCCCCTCATCAATCTACACACAATATCCCATAATGACAAAGCAAAAACAGGTTTTTATAATTTTTTGCTAATTTATTAAAAATAGGAAACAGATTACATTTACATAAATATTCAGACCCTTTACTCAGTACTTTGTTGAGGCACCTTTGGCAGCGATTACAGCCTCAAGTCTTCTTGGGTATGACGCCTTGGGTCGTTGTCCTATTGGAAGGTGAACCTTCGCCCCAGTCTGAGGTCCTGAGCGTTCTGGAGCAGGTTTTCATCAAGGATCTCTCTGTACTTTGCTCCATTCATCTTTGCCTCAAACCTGACTAGTCTCCCAGTCCCTGCCACTGAAAAACATATCCACAGCATGATGCTGCCTCCACCATGCTTCACCAAAGGGATGGTGCCAGGTTTCCTCCAGACGTGGCACTTGGCATTCAGGCCAAAGAGTTCAATCATGGTTTCATTAGACCAGAGAATCTTGTTTCTCATGGTCTGAGAGTCTTTAGGTGCCTTTTGGCAAACTCCAAGCGGGCTGTCATGTGGCTTTTACTGAGGAGTGGCTTCCGTCTGGCCACTCTACCATAAAGGCCTGGTTGGTGGAGTGCTGCAGATATGGTTGTCCTTCTGGAAGGTTCTCCCATCTCCACAGAGGAACTCTAGAGCTCTGTCAGAGTAACCATCAGATTCTTGGTCACCTCCCTGACCAAGGCCTTTCTCCCCCGATTGCTTAGTTTGGCCGAGTGGCCAGCTCTAGGAAGAGTCTTGGTGGTTCCAAACTTCTTCTATTTCAGAATGATGGAGGCCACTATGTTCTTGGGGACCTTCATTGCTGCAGAAAGTATTTGGTACGCTTCCCCAGATCTGTGACACAATCCTGTCTCGGAGCTCAACTGACAATTCCTTCAACCATGGCTTGGTTTTTGCTCTGACATGCACTGTCAACTGTAGGACCTTTATATAGACAGGTGTGTGCCTTTCCAAATCATGTCCAATCAATTGAATTTACCACAGGTGGACTCCAATCAAGTTGTAGAAACATTTCAAGGATGATCAATGGAAAAAGGGTGCACCTGAGCTCAATTTCGCAATGAGTCTCATAGCAAAGGATCTGAATACCTATGTAAATATGGTATTTCTGTTTTTATTTTGAATAAATATGCAAACATTTCTAAAAACCTGTTTTTGCTTCGTCATTATGGGGTATTGTGTGTAGATTGCTGAGGAAAATGTTTTATTTAATCCATTTTAGAAAACGGCTGTAACGTAAAAAATTTGGAAAAAGGGGTCTGATTACTTTCCAAAGGCACTCTATATTTTTTTATAAGATCATCTTTGAGAAGTAATAATCACCTAAATAAACGCTAGACAGTCAGGGAGAATCTAAAATTCCCCAAATTATGCATTCAGGAGTTTTTTTGTCATGGCATGGGGCCCCCATTGATTTTGTTGTAATGTTTGAGTCACTCAGATAGCAAAATGTTTAGAATTGCAAGAAATGTGCTTTAAAACTGAACATTTTCTCTCAGCCTCATGGCAAAATGTGTAGAATTGCAGGAAATTAGCTTAATTAAAACAGCTATATTTTGTCACTTTGGCCAATTTTGGTCTGCCACCGCACCATTGGCCACGCCCCCACCATTGGCCACCACCTAAGCCCGATTTTTGATCCATAAAAAACCCTGGAAGGGAATGAGCGGTTGACTTAATAAGAATCTCCAGTGAAACAGTGGTGAAACAGAGCATATCGGTCTAGGAATGCAGTCTAGGAATGCAGAATGTGTTAGTGAGTCTAGTGAGTTCAATCCCCCCTCCCTTACTTCCTCATTATCATCTAGGTTGATTATCATTAGGCTCCCGAGTGGCGCAGCTATGGAATGCCGTTTGGGTCTTTGCGTGTCAAAAAAGATACACGTCAAATAACACTATTTGACGTGTCAAATAAGCTTGTTGACCAATCAGGACCTGAATATGACTGCATGTCACATAATAATTGTACACGTTCATAAATTTTTTACGGAGTTATTACACATTGATTACACTATCACTCGTATTTCATATGTCACACCGATTCACCTATACGTATGCTATGATGCTGGTAGAGTTTTGTCTCGCGCACCTGCCGCTGCCGCACGAGCGCAGACACACTTCCCCAAGCTCTGGAGATAAAACAGCTAGCTAGCTGATGGATGCAAACAATGTTCTTCCCCAAAAACATAGCAAAACGACATCATCTGTTTCAGTAGCTATAGTTAGCTAGCTAACTATCTAGCTAGGTGTCATCATCTAAAATACCCCTAATTTATAAGACAGTTCTTATTTGATTAATGGTGGTCGGATCCACCTATGTGAAGGTAGCCACAATAAGGATTAGCCACACTAGTGGAATTTGCAATTCGTCTCCCGATGAAAGTGATGCAAATGAATACAAATAGTGGAATTATGCCATAATGGAATAGATCATGCTAAACGAGGTTGGAATGTTCTTATATAAATTCAACTTAAATTTGTTAATTTGACATCACACTGGATGTATTAGACTTTAGAATTGCATTGGGGGCTTTCCTTATTTCACTGTACAGTCTTACCTATGGATTGTGGATCAATGACATGGGGTATCAGTCTACTCAGTGACACCCAGAGAACATTAGCGTCGTAGCTCTTATTGCGGGACTCTGAAACCACTTGAATTGAGCCATATTTATTGTACCAGTCAAACTATGTTGTGTATTGAACACTATTCCAGAGGAAAAACAATACAACGTGGATGTTTTGGAGCCTGATAACTGAGGAGGACTTTGGGAAAAAATTACTTGGGTACTGAGTAGACTGATACCCCATTTCATTGATCCCCAATCCTTAGGTAAAGCTGTACAGTGCAATATGAATGTCAATACGCACAATAGGCTGACTGGGGAGGTGATTTCCCACAGTCAAAGTCCTGCAATAAGAGCTACGACGCTAATTTTTGCGTAAACTCTTCACAGTTGTGTTCTGTGAGTGTCACAGAGTAGACTGATACCCCATTTAATTGCTCCACATTCCAACTCGCCAACCTTGTTTAACATTATCTAGTCTAAAAATGGCATGATTCCACCAATTGTAACCTTCAGCATCACTTTCAAAGAGGGACTTCTGGCCTCCCGAGTGGCGCAGCAGTCTAAGGCACTGCATGGCAGTGCTAGCTGCGTCACTACAGATCCTGGTTCGATACTGGGCAGCTGGCCGCGACCGGGAGACCCCTGGCTAGCCAGGATTTCCTTGTCCCATCGCTCTCTAGCGATTCCTGTGGCGGGCCAGGCGCATGCACGCTGACATGGTCGCCAGGTGTACGGTGTTTCCTCCGACACATTGGTGCGGCTGGCTTCCGGGTTAAGCATGTATTGTGTCAAGAAGTAGTGCGGCTTGGCGGGGTTGTGTTTCGGAGGACACACGGCTCTTGACCTTCACCTCTCCCGAGGGCTAAAAAAATATATTAAAAATAAGTACTTTGATTTTGAAGTTGAAACGCAAATTCCACTATTGTGGCTAATCCTTATTGTGGCTAGTTTCACAGCACATAACCCGGTCCGGTCAGCCATACTAGCCAGATGACGCTAGCGGGCTGCTTATAACGTTAGTTTTGGGCAACAGGGTTAAGTAGCTGGCTAGCTAGCTACCTACCTAATACTTACTCACATGGATTCCTAAATCATTGCTAAGAATAATTTATTCAGGCTGGTTGCATTGGTGGTAGCTAGGTACCAAGCTAAAGCTAGCTAGATACCCCAGAAGTTACTAATAACAACATTTCTGATCCTGCTTTTTTTATCCTTATCTGATTTAAAATGCTCATACAGACGTTTTCCCATTCGGTCGAACAAACGCAGTATTGTACAGCTTTGTCAGTGATCGTAATAATGTTGGCGCTTGTATTGCACATGCAAATTCAGCACACACAACATTCTATAATAGAATTGTGTTATTTGACGTGTCAAATTAAAAGCTTATTTGACGCGTCAAATAGTGTTATTTGATATGTATATTTTTTGACACGCAAAGGCCCAAACGGTGTTCCATACACAGCGGTCTAAGGCACTGCATCTCAGTGCTAGAGGCACCTGGGTCAGCAGGTAGCTTAGTGGTGAAGAGCGTTGTGCCAGTAACTGAAAGGCCGCTGGTTCTAATCCCTGAGCCGACTAGGTGAAAAATCTGTCTGTGCCCTTAAGCAAGGCACTTAACCCTAATTGCTCATGTAAGTCGCTCTGGATAAGAGCGTATGCTAAATGACTAAAATCTAAAATCTAAAATGTCAAGACAGACAGACCCTGGTTCGATTCCAGGCTGTATCACAATCCGGTCGTGATTGGGAGTCCCATAGGGCAGCGCACAATTGGCCCAGCGTCGTCCGGGTTTGGCCGGTGTAGGCCGTCATTGTATATAAGAATTTGTTCTTAACTGACTTGCCTAGTTAAATAAAGGTTAAAAAAAATGTTTTGATCAAACAATATTACTAATGGAAGAAATGGAAGACAAAACTACAAATACATAAATACAAAAATAGAAATGACAATGGGATTCTAATATCCCATAACTCTTTGCAACAATGGGACCAGCTATGATAGTTAGCAACGGCGCTGCTCCCAGATTTGTGACGACATTGTCTTAACCTGTATATTTTCCACTTAGATTATCATTAGCATAAAACAGAATTTGACAGACTGTGGATGGGATTTCAGAGGTGTTTTGGGACAGAATGCATTGCAAGATTCAACCACGATGCGTTACAAGACTGGTTAAAGGACCGACCTTCCTGTGTGTGTGTGTGTGTGTGTCTGTGTGTGTGTGTGTGTGTGTGTGGGCTCTACGCTAACCAAGCGCATCCGTTCTCCTCCACTCCTCTTGGCATTGAGGGAAAAGCCAACTACAATACAGTGGATGGACACACTCCACTGTCGGTGAGTCATAGCTACCAACAGAGAACACACTCACACAGAACTCTACACCTACCAAGTGTTAAGTTAAATTAATTACAGTGAGGGGAAAAAAGTATTTGATTCCCTGCTGATTTTGTACGTTTGCCCACTGACAAAGACATGATCAGTATAATTTTAATGGTAGGTTTATTTGAACAGTGAGAGACAGAATAACAACAACAAAATCCAGAGAAACGCATGTCAAAAATGTTATAAATTGATTTGCATTTTAATGAGGGAAATAAGTATTTGACCCCCTCTCAATCAGAAAGATTTCTGGTTCCCATGTGTCTTTTATACAGGTAACGAGCTGAGATTAGGAGCACACTCTTAAAGGGAGTGCTCCTAATCTCAGTTTGTTTCCTGTATAAAAGACACCTGTCCACAGAAGCAATCAATCAATCAGATTCCAAACTCTCCACCATGGCCAAGACCAAAGAGCTCTCCAAGGATGTCAGGGACAAGATTGTAGATCTACACAAGGCTGGAATGGGCTACAAGACCATCGCCAAGCAGCTTGGTGAGAAGGTGACAACAGTTGGTGCGATTATTCGCAAATGGAAGAAACACAAAATAACTGTCAATCTCCCTTGGCCTGGGGCTGCATGCAAGATCTCACCTCGTGGAGTTGCAATGATCATGAGAACGGTGAGGAATCAGCCCAGAACTACACTGGAGGATCTTGTCAATGATCTCAAGGCAGCTGGGACCATAGTCACCAAGAAAACAATTGGTAACACACTACGCCGTCAAGGACTGAAATCCTACAGCGCCCGCAAGGTCCCCCTGCTCAAGAAAGCACATATACAGGCCCGTCTGAAGTTCGCCAATGAACATCTGAATGATTCAGAGGAGAACTGGGTGAAAGTGTTGTGGTCATATGAGACCAAAATCGAGGTCTTTGGCATCAACTCAACTCGCCGTGTTTGGAGGAGGAGGAATGCTGCTTATGACCCCAAGAACACCATTCCCACCGTCAAACATGGAGGTGGAGACATTATGCTTTAGGGGTGTTTTTCTGCTAAGGGGACAGGACAACTTCACCGCATCAAAGGGACGATGGACGGGGCCATGTACCATCAAATCTTGGGTGAGACCCTCCTTCCCTCAGCCATGGCATTGAAAATGGGTAGTGGATGGGTATTCTAGCATGACGATGACCCAAAACACATGGCCAAGGCAACAAAGGAGTGGCTCAAGAAGAAGCACATGAAGGTCCTGGAGTGGCCTAGCCAGTCTCCAGACCTTAATCCCATAGAAAATCTGTGGAGGGAGCTGAAGGTTCGAGTTGCCAAACGTCAGCCTCGAAACCTGAATGACTTGGAGAAGATCTGCAAAGAGGAGTGGGACAAAATCCCTCCTGAGATGTGTGCAAACCTGGTGGGTAACTACAAGAAACGTCTGACCTCTGTGATTGCCAACAAGGGTTTTGCCACCAAGTACTAAGTAATGTTTTGCAGAGGGGTCAAATACTTATTTCCCTCAATAAAATGGAAATCAATTTATAACATTTTTGACATGCGTTTTTCTGGATTTTTTTGTTGTTATTCTGTCTCTCACTGTTCAAATAAACCTACCATTTAAAATTATAGACTGATCATGTCTTTGTCAGTGGGCAAACGTACAAAATCAGCAGGGGATCAAATACTTTTTTCCCTCACTGTATATACCCATTGATTCTTGAAGAATATAATGTATAAATGCCTCACAAACAGAACTCACTCTACATCAACAAAACCCTTTAAGTTACGATTATCTCTATTTATTGAGCAGTATGTATGGTTTAGAGCCTTGTTAAATAGCACTTCATAACTGTTGATTTCTTCTATAGTAAGAATAATCACCATGCTATCAACAGAAGATCACCTGTGGAAAAATCTGCATTTTTATGGGTTTTGAATTGATGCATTTGTATGCTGTGTTAGTTACTCCTTGTTGTGCTTGGCCTTTTCTGGGCTGTTTTCCCCATTTAAATCTAGCTGTTGAAGCACTATAATGCTGATGATGCCAGCGATAGCTTTGTCTTAGTATTCACAAAGGCACTTTCTTATCGCGCCGATGATTTCCCCTCTCCAGCCACAGAGATGTTTTCTATTTGGTATCATCAACAGGAGGGTTGATTTCCAGCAAAGGGCAATGTCGTCAGTCTTTGGCTGTGTTTACACAGGCAGGCCAATCATTTTTTTCACTAATTGGTCTTTTGACCAATCAGATCAGATCTGAAAAAGATCTCATGTGATTGGTCAAATTAGTGGAAAAAATATCAGAATTGGGCTGCCTGTGTAAATGGAGCCATTGTGTCTCACCGCTTCACAGTTTTGATGGATTACAACATTGCTATGTGCCCTACATTTGAGTCATTTTGGCCTGCATGTTCAGTCTGCTGTCAGTGAGTTCTGTTCTAAATTATTAGTAAATTGGAGTCTGTCGTTGGGAAAGAGCATGCGGGTAATCGATATCCCATAGTGCAGGTCAAAAGACGACACAGTGAAATGTGATGAAGAGGAACCTGCTTGATGTTGCTGATCTCTTGCTGTGTCATAATGATGCATCAAATGTCCGTTATCCTAGGGGCGTTGGCAGACACAATGTAAGTAACTTAATTTATGTCCCCCTAATTGCCCTGAATACCTCTGTTGATCCTATAGCTATTGTATGCAGTAATCATGAGCCAATGAACCAGAGTTACACTGTTAGCACTGAGGTGGTGTGCCCTAGTAGGAAGACCACTGTGTGCAGCTCACCCTGCACTATCAGCTCCACTGTAAATAACATGAGCAAGCCTACTTCTGATAAGCTTCCCAGTAAAGCATTAAAATCAATCAAGCCACCCAGAAAAGTGCTAAAAATAGCCCATATTAACATACGCAGCCTGAGAAACAAGGTCCATGAAGTCAATAACTTGCTTGTAACAGATGACATTCATATTCTGACTATCTCTGAAACTCACTTAGATAATACCTTTGATGATACAGTGGTAGCAATTAGGGGTGTAACGATTCGTTTTAACAACGATTCGATTTGTATCACGATTCGTGGTTGTCGATACGATTCAAGGACGATATTGGTTCATTTAGAACGATACGATCCGAAACGATTCAGTGACTTGAAATCGATTCAGTAACCTTTTAGCCAAAAATTCAACCAGTGTGACTGAAATAAATACCTGGTAACCAGTTGCATTTTAATGGCTGGCAATAGTCTTGATATTTTTAATAGTGTTTCATGCCTCCATGCAGACCATCTGGTATTATGAAACTTACCCATACCTACGTTGACAGCAGCCCCGTCTGTGCACACAGCGACCAACTTTGTTGTCCAGTCATCCAAGCCTGTGTCCTGGAAAAGTCTCACAAGTCCGTCTGTTATGGCCTGTGCGGTTCGGTCAGCACCCAATTCAATCAGTCCAATAAAGTCCGAAGTAAACTCTCCGTTGCTGGACACAGACACAATGTAAACTATTTCCTGCTCAGTTTTTGTGATGTCCTCAGATCCATCAAAAAGCATTCAGTAAAGGAACATCCTCAGAATAGGAAGACATGGGACGTGCGTGTTTAGCTTTATGGAAAGAGAAAAATATTAAACAGAGCTTGCCGCTGTTCTTCATTCAGCTTGTCTCACCATCTGGCAAGTGGGCGACTGGACATTTATTCTCGGCTAGCTTTTAGCAATGGCTTGCGCCACATTCGTGTGCTCCTTGCTCTTTTCATGTTGGTCAAATAAAGGATGGTTGAAATTCTTTGAGCCTTTATAAAATGCACCTGTTTTGTCTGCTAGATGTGGATTTGAGCGGCAAATCTTGCACCACATTTCAGTGCGCTCATCGTTAGCTTCAAGCCACTGCACATCTTGGAGCCACTTTTCCGAAAAAAGTATTTTCTTCGGCTCTGGCTCCAGTTGGCGTTTCTTTGTAGGTGGCGAAACGCCAAAGAAGCTGCTTAATGTCTGTTGCTTTTTGGACATCCCTGACAGTAGTTGACAAGCAACATGTCATGTGTAAGGTTAGATGAGAAGATCGGTCAAGTACGCAAAGGCGCGTAGTAACACAAGTGGCATTACGCATTCCTGATTTTTGTCGCGCTTGCGTATCTGCGTACCAGTTATGTGCACCCCTGCATATAAAGTCTGACGTGCTTAAATCCAATGGGTTATTTCCTAGTATCGATACAATCGATTTATTACATTTTAAAACGATGTTAGATCGATATATGTTGTCCAAAAGGCCAACTCGCCGAGCACAGATCGATGTAGTTGGATCATATGAATATAAATCGATACATCGATGTAGATGGATCGTTACACCCCTAGTAGCAATACATGGTTATAACATCTACCGAAAAGACAGAAATTCCAACGGGGGCGGTGTTGCGGTCTATATTCAGAACCACATTCCTGTAAAGCTTAGAGAGGATCTCATGTTAAATAGTGTTGAAGTAATATGGCTACAGGTTCTTCTGCCTCACCTTAAGCCCATTCTTGTGGGAAGCTGCTATAGACCACCAAGTGCTAACAGTCAGTATCTGGATAATATGTGTGAAATGATTGATAATGTAAGTGGAATCAACAGAGAGGTATATTTTCTGGGTGATTTCAATATTGACTGGCTCTCATCAAGCTGCCCACTCAAGAAAAAACGTCAAACTGTAACCAGTGCCTGCAACCTGGTTCAGGTCAGTCAACCTACCAGGGTATTTACAAACAGCACAGGAATGAAATCGTCAACATGTATTGATCCCATCTTTACTAATGCTGCAGAAATGTGCTTTAAAGCAGTATCCAAATCCATAGGATGTAGTGATCACAATATAATTTAGTAGCCATATCTAGGAAAACCAAAGTTCCAAAGGCTGGACCTAATATAGTGTATAAGAGGTTTTGTAGTGATTCATATGTTGATGATGTAAATAATATTTGCTGGTCTGTGGTGTGTACATGGGAAATTGAGCTGAACTGATATGCAATTTAGCAGGCCTAATGCAAGGACACACACACACATACAAACACATACACACACATTACGTGATAGCAGTCGTTTAGAAAGGACAGTCCATGCTTTGAGTTTTGGTGGGCGGCCCTCTCTTGAAAGGTTTGTTGTGGTGCCATATTCTTTCCATTTTTTAATAATGGATTTAATGGTGCTCCGTGGGATATTCAAAGTTTCTGATATTTTTTTATAACCCAACCCTGATATGTACTTCTCCACAACTTTGTCCCTGACCTGTTTGGAGAGCTCCTTGGTCTTCATGGTGCCGCTTGCTTGGTGGTGCCTCTTGCTTGGTGGTGTTGCAGACTCTGGGGCCTTTCAGAACAGGTGTATATATACTGAGATCATGTGACAGATATGTGACACTTAGATTGCACACAGGTGGACTTTATTTAACTAATTATGTGACTTCTGAAGGTAATTGGTTCCACCAGATCTTATTTAGGGGCTTCATAGCAAAGGGGGTGAATACATGTGCACGCACCACTTTTCCGTTATTTATTTTTTCGAAATTTTTTGAAACAAGTTTATTTATTTATTTCACTTCACTAATTTGGACTATTTTGTGTATGTCCATTACATGAAATCCAAATATAAATCAATTTAAATTACAGGTTGTAATGCAACAAAATAGGAAAAACGCCAAGGGGGATGAATACTTTTGCAAGGCACTGTATATCCCCTGATTCTTGAAGAATAACACTTATAAATGCCCAACAAACAACACACTCTACAACACCTACAACACACACACACACACAGCAAGACTAAATAGCTTCTCGTGAGTCTTATGGACTGCATTCCATGCGGAATGCCTGACTGTACCTGACCCTGACCCTGAGGTGTAGGGAACTGTGTGTTAGTTTTCTGATAGAGTGGATCACTGTTCACAATCCTCCATACATCAGAGGTTGTTTTATTGTGTGTGACGCAGGATGATTATATCCATCATGAATTATTCATTCATGAATCGACTCAACGGAACCTTGATTGAGTTTGAGTAAAGATTAACCACACTCTGTTATTCTTTCTGCATACCCCCTTCTCTTTCTCTCCACCCCTCTTTCTCTCTCTCCACCCCTCTTTTAACCCCACTCTGTTTCTCCCTATCCCCCTCTCTCCATCAGTTTATTTTGTCCTCTTCTCTACTTTGGGCTGTATTTCCTGTGCGTGCCAGTCTTCTCCAAAAATAGGATGAAAAGGGCAGACACTCCCTTGAACGATCCCACATAATCCCTTTAACAATGGGCAAGGAATTTGCATCACAGCAGCGTCTGATGTCTGACAGAGCTGGGCAGCATCAAATAGCACAGGCAGCCAGTCAGCCCCCCACACACATACACACAGCGCAGAACTGTCTGACTGGGCAATGTATTCTCTTGTTATCACATCAATGTGTTATGTAAGTGTACCTTGGAGGGAGTCAGGTGAACTTGTGGATACCATTTGTATGTCTCTGCATCCAGTATGAAGGAAGTTATAGGTAGTTTCGAGAGCTAATAATAACTAGCATTAGCGCTAGCTTAGCTGCACGCTAGCTGTACCCGAAGACTTCCAGTCTTTGCGCTAAGCTAGTTAGCATTGGTTCGCTAAACTACCCCTAACTTCCTTCATACTGGAAGCAGAGACATAATTGCCAAAATCCCCAACTATCCCTTTAATTGTGGACCGGAAGGCTTGCTGCTAGTGATGCTGTGGCGTACAAAATAATGAATGTCATCAAAGACTGAAGAAAGCCTCAGAACAGAGACCACAGCCTGGTTACCATCTAGCTCTGTAGCTCAGTAGACAACTGCTTCACAATCACAACATCTGCTCTCTCTTTCTCTCTGTCACCCAGCTGGGACTGGTTTGTTGGTGCCTGTATGTATCGGACGTGGTTTGGGACTGATGTCTGTCTAGAATGGTGTCTACACTGTTTGCTGTTTGCTTTGTGACTCTCAAGTGTGTTTAGAAGAACCAGAGTTTGGACTAGCTGTGTGTGCATTACACCTGTTGAGTTTAATATTTCAAAAAGCTTTAGGCACCAAAGAAGGATCCAAAAATTAGTTTTATGGATTTGTTTTGTTTTGTTTCCCAAGATTAAACTGCTTGAGGATTTTGCTCTGGGCTTTTTCTGGGCTTCTGCTGCCAATACTGTTTAATAGACTATTCTCCACCACTGGCTCACACGTAACTGTGTTGACTATTGGCTTGGGTATTGTGGAAGCTTGACCTGGTAGCCTTAAAGATATTAGATTTTTTATGATTGAGTGGCTCACTGTTCCTAATCCTCAATGCATCAGTGATTGTTTTATTGTGTGTGACGCAGGATTCTTTTATGCATGATGAATTATTCATTAATGTTCCCCAAAAGTAAACTGCTTGAAGACTTTGCTCTTGGCTTCTGCTGGTAATACAGTTTAATGGACTATTCCGCTGGTAATACAGTTTAATGGACTATTCTGCTGGTAATACAGTTTAATGGACTTTTCTCCACCACCTCTGGCTCAGTGTTATGCGAGTTGATTATTGGCTTGGTTATTGTTTTTATAGGATTATATCCCCTTCAGTTAAAAGCTATCATTACTTCCCTGTAGTCTTTTAATGGTAATAAAACAGTGTACTGCTGTGTGGAGTTAGTTAGATCACCTGACTACTTCACAATGGCTGAGTCGTCCCAGTAGGGCAGAGGACCACAGTCAGGAAGTTTGAATGGACACTCGCTGTCTCTTTCTCTCACCAGCAGCTATGCTTTCATTCCTTCTACACACATGCACGCACACACACACTCCACATCCTACTCTCTCTCTCTCTCACTCGCTCGCTCACTCACACATTCCACATGCTTCACTCTCTTGTCTCACACACATGCAGACATACACATACACACACTCTGAGCTACATATCAAATGTGGCATCCTAATTATAGTTGACATTTAGCTGCTTTTCTGGGACAGGCCAAGTCAAAAAGATGAACATGGTTTGAAACACGGGGAAGGCCATGTAAGGTGAACCATAGCTGTCAGCAATAACACTCACTGTACTGTACATTCACACAGTTCAACCATTACTGTACGCCTCATTTCACAATGCCCACCATGTCTTATGTAACATCACAAGTAAACAGGAGAGTCACCCTCTTTAATATGTTTCACTCCAAGCCACAAAGCCACTCATTTCATGCACACGTGCGCACGCACACACACATACACACACAAAGCCATTTTTTTGTTTTTGTTTTTTTATTTAACCTTTATTTAACCAGGTAAGCCAGTTGAGAACAAGTTCTCATTTACAACTGCGACCTGGCCAAGATAAAGCAAAGCAGTGCGATTAAAAACAACACAGAGTTACATATGGGGTAAACAAAACATAAAGTCAAGAATACAACAGAAAATATATATACAGTGTGTGCGAATGTAGTAAATTATGGAGGTAAGGCAATAAATAGGCCATAGTGCAAAATAGTTACAATTTCGTATTAACACTGGAATGATAGATGTGCAAAAGATGATCTGCAAATAGAGATACTGGGGTGCAAATTAGCAAAATAAATAACAATATGGGGATGAGGTAGTTAGATGGGCTAATTACAGATGGGCTGTGTACAGGTGCAGTGATCGGTAAGCTGCTCTGACAACTGACGCCAAAAGTTAGTGAGGGAGATAAGTGTCTCCAGCTTCAGAGATTTTTGCAGTTCGTTCCAGTCATTGGCAGCAGAGAACTGGAAGGAATGGCGGCCAAAGGAGGTGTTGGCTTTGGGGATGACCAGTGAGATATACCTGCTGGAGCGCAGACTACGGGTGGGTATTACTATGGTGACCAGTGAGCTAAGATAAGACAGATTTATAGATGGCCTGGAGCCAGTGGGTTTGGCGACGAATATGTAGTGAGGGCCAGCCAACAAGAGCGTACAGGTCACAATGGTGGGTAGTATATGGGGCTTTGGTGACAAAACGGATGGCTCTGTGATAGACTACATCCAATTTGCTGAGTAGAGTGTTGGAGGCTATTTTGTAAATGACATCGCTAAAGTCAAGGATCGGTAGGATAGTCAGTTTTACGAGGGCATGTTTGGCAGCATGAGTGAAGGAGGCTTTGTTGCGAAATAGGAAGCCGATTCTAGATCTAACTTTTGATTGGAGATGCTTAATGTGAGTCTGGAAAGAGAGTTTACAGTCTAACCAGACAGCTAGGTATTTGTAGTTGTCCACATACTCTAGGTCAGACCCGCCGAGAGTAGTGATTCTAGTCAGGTGGGCGGGTGCAAGCAGCGTTCGGTTGAAAAGCATGCATTTAGTTTTACTAGTGTTTAAGAGCAGTTGGAGGCTACGGAAGGAGTGTTGTATGGTGTTGAAGCTCGTTTGGAGATTTGTTAACACAGTGTCCAATGAAGGGCCAGATGTATACAAAATGGTGTCGTCCACATAGAGGTGGATCCGAGCGTCACCAGCAGCAAGAGCGACATCATTGATATACACAGAGAATAGTCAGCCTGAGAATTGAACACTGTGGCACCCCCATAGAGACTGCCAGAGGTCCAGACAACAGGCCCTTCGATTTGACACATTGAACTCTATCTGAGAAGTAGTTGGTGAACCAGGCGAGGCAGTCATTTGAGAAAACAAGGCTATTTAATCTGCCAATAAGAATGCGGTGGTTGACAGAGTCAAAAGCCTTGGCCAGGTCGATGAAGACGGCTGCGCAGTACTGTCTTTTATCGATCGCGGTTTTTATATCGTTTAGGACCTTGAGCATGGCTGAGGTGCACCCATGACCATCTCGGAAACCGGATTGCATAGCGGAGAAGGTACGGTGGGATTCGAAATGGTCTGTGATCTGTTTGTTAACTTGGCTTTCAAAAACTTTCGAAAGGCAGGGCAAGATGGATATAGGTCTGTAACAGTTTGGATCCCTTTGAAGAGGGGGATGACTGCAGCAGCTTTCCATTCTCTGGGGATCTCAGAAGTTACGAAAGAGAGGTTGAACAGGCTAGTAATAGGGGTTGTGACAATTTCGGCGGCTAATTTTAGAAAGAAAGGGTCCAGATTGTCTAACCCAGCTGATTTGTAAGGGTCCAGATTTTTCAGCTCTTTCAGAACATCAGCTGTCTGAATTAGTGTAAGGGGGGGGGCATGGGCAAGTTGCAGCGGAGGGTGCAGAGCTGGTGGCCGGGGTAGTGGTAGCCAGGTGGAAAGCATAGCCAGCCGTAGCAAAATGCTTGTTGAAATTCTCGATTATTGTAGATTTATCGGTGGTGACAGTGTTTCCTAGCCTCAGTGCAGTGGGCAGTTGGGAGGAGGTGCTCTTATTCTCCATGGACTTTAGTGTCCCAAAACTTTTTGGAGTGCTACAGGATGCAAATTTCTGTTTGAAAAAGCTAGCCTTTGCTTTCCTAACTGATTGTGTATATTGGTTCCTGACTTCCCTGAAAAGTTGCATATCGTGGGGGCTGTTCGATGCTAATGCAGTACGCCACATGATGTTTTTGTGCTGGTCAAGGGCAGTCAAGTCTGAGGAGAACCAGGGGCTATATCTGTTCTTAGTTCAGCATTTTTTGAATGGGGCATGCTTATTTAAGATTGAGAGGAAAGCACTTTTAAAGAACAACCAGGCATCCTCTACTAAATGAGGTCAATATCCATCCAGGATACCTGGGCTAGGTCAATGAGTACAATGGAGGTAAACCTAAGCGTTGGGTAACGATGAAAGAGAGAGCATCACTTGAGGCACCGATTGAGTCGGTCTCCGCGTGTATGGGGGGTGGGACAAAGGAGCTGTCTAAGGCAGGTTGAGCTGGGCTGGGGGCTCTATAGTGAAATAGTACAATAAGAAATAACCGAAACAGCAATAAGCAAGGCATATTGACATGGGAGAGAGGCATAAAGCAATCACAGGTGTTATTCGAGAGAGCTAAGACAACAGCTGGTAATGGCGACAAAGTTTGGGCTGAGGCTAAACATAAACAGGATGCGGTACCGTATAAAGGAACAGTCCAGCAGGCAGCTGTATAGCTGAGTTATCATAAGGTCCGGTGAACAGCAATAGGATAGTTTGGGGGCTGCTACAGCACTGGCGAGCAAGAGGCCCGGCTTGCGTGTGCTAGCGGGCCGGGGCTAGCAGATGGATTTTGTGGTCGACGTCGTAATGGGAAGCCTGTTGAAACCACATCAGACGATTTTGTCGGCAAACCAGTCGTGTTGGATCGGCGGACCTCCATGTCAACAGTAGTAGGTCCCGTCCGGTTGACAGAGAGGTAGATAGCCGGGAGATGGGCCTGGCTCGAGGCTAGCTGAAGGCTAACTGGTGCTTGCTAAGGGGCAATGGTAATTAGCCAACGACAACAGCCATTTGGTTGCAGCTAGCTGGTTGCGATGATCCGGCGCTAGGGTCCAGTGATTCTGGCAGAAAATCCGATATGCTCTGGGACGATAGCACGCTGTGCAGACTGGCCGACAAATTGTCCAGGTTAGAGCTAGAGCTGGCTGGTGGGTAGTGCAGGCCACGGACAATGGTGAAGACGCTAACGGTGGCTAATAGCAAGTAGCCATTCGGTTGCAGCTAGACTAGTTTCAGCTTAAGGTTCTTGATAAAAGTTATAAAGAAATAATAGAATCCTTTCCACGTTGGGTGAGGCGGGTTGCAGGAAAGTATATTTAGTTAAAGAATGAAAAGTAAAATTGAGAAATATATACAAAATAGACAAAAAAACACACAAAAATGGCTATTTACACAAGGACACGACCGCACTGCTACGCCATCTTGGGTCAACTCAACTTGGATCAACTTGGATGCGCCAATATGGAGCTGCTCTGCGCCTAATGTAGAGGGGTTATTAAAGACAGATTATTGGACCGTTGGCCATGTACAGTGCATTCGGAAAGTATTCAGACCCCTTGACTTCAGACCTGTTACTCAGTACTTTGTTGAAGCACCTTTGGTAGCGATTACAGCCTTAAGTCTTCTTGGGTATGACGCTTCAAGCTTGGCACACCTGTATTTGGGGAGTTTCTCCCATTCTTCTCTAAAGGTGATGCCAAACAACATCATCTCACTGGCTTTTTCTCTGGCCAGCTCTTATTGGCATTCGCTGATCACCTTTCTCAAAACTTGTCGTTGCACAAAAGTTGTCGTTGGACATTTCACACTACAAGAGCATTGCGGATTTTGTGCCGATAAAATCAAACATGTTTGAAAATATCAGGATGTCTGGGACAGCTCAAGAGATTGCATCTCTGACCCATAACATGATGCAGCCACCACTATGCTTGAAAATATAGAGTGTAATAAGCATTCTATCACCACTGTAATTAAGTGATTAGAGAGCGCTGAGGCACAGGGCGAGAGTTCCACACATACACACACACACGGGTGAATTGTTAGGACATTGGGGTCTTGATCAGGAAGGAAAACAAGTACACACACACCTTCAGAAAGTATTCACACTACTTTACTTTTTCCAAAATATTTTGTTGTGTTACTGCCTAAATAAAAAAAATAAGCATTACATTTGAGATTTTGTGTCACTGATCTACACAAAATACCCCATAATGTCAATGTGGAATTGTGTATGTAGAACATTTTAGAAATTAATAAGAAATTAAAAGCTGAAACGTCTTGAGTCAATAAGTATTCAACCCCTTTGTTATGGCAAGCATAAATAAGTTCAGGAGTAAAAATGTGCTTAACAAATCACATAATAAGTTGCATGGACTCATTCCGTATTCAATAATAGTGGTTAACATGCTTTTTGAATGAATACTCCAGCTCTATACATCACACATACAATTATCTGTAAGCTCCCTCAATCAAGTAGTGAATTTCAAGCACAGGTTCCACCACAAAGACAAAATAAGGGCACTGATTGGTAATTAGTCATTTTTTGTTGTTGTAAGCAGACACCTTTGAGCATGGTGAAGTTAATAATTACACTTTGGAGGGTGTATCAATACACCCAGTCAATACAAAGATACAGGCGTTCTTCCTAACTCAGTTGCCAGAAAGTAAGGAAACTGCTCAGGGATTTCACCATGAGGCCAATGGTGATTTTAAAACAGAGTTTAATGGCTGTGAAATGAGAACTGTGGATGGATCAACAACACTGTAGTTACTCCACAATACTAACCTAAATAACAGAGTGAAAAAAAGGAAGCCTGTACAGAATAAAAATATTCTAAAACATGGATCCTGTTTGCAACAAGGCACTTAAGTAATACTGCAAAAAATGTGGCAAAGAAACACATGTTTTGTTCTGAATACAAAGCGTTATGTTTGGGGCAAATCCAACACAACACATCACTGAGTACCACTCTTCATATTTTCAAGTATGGTGGTGCTGCATCATGTTATGGGTATGCTTGTCATCGGCAAGGACTATGGAGATTTTTTGGATAAAAATAAACAGATATAAGCACAGGCAAAGTCCTAGAGGAAAACCTGTTTCAGTCTGCTTTCCAACAGACACTGGGAGACGAATTCACCTTTCAGCAGGACAATAACCTAAAACACAAGGCTAAACCTACACTGGAGTTGCTCACCAAGACGACACTGAATGTTCCTGAGTAGCCTAGTTACAGATTTGACTTAAATCGGCTTGAAAATACATGGCAAGACTTGAAAATGGCTGTCTAGCAATGATCAACAGTCAACTTGACAGCGCTAGCTCTTAGAGACTCACCCCAAAAGACACAGCTGTAATCGCCAAAGGTGCTTCTATAAAGGATTGACTCAGGGGTGTGAATACTTATGTAAATTAGATATTTTTGAATTTCATTTTCAAGAAATGTGCAGAAAATCAAAAACATGTTTTCACTTTGTCATTTCATGGTATTGTGTGTAGATGGGTGAGGGGAACCAATCTATTTAATCCAATTCAGGCTGTAACATAACAAAATGTGGAATAGGTCAAGGGCTATGAATACTTTCTGAAGGCACTATACATATGTACATCCAACAGCTGGATATCAATGACTCATTGCTATCTGGATGTAGCAACAACAGGCCTGTGTCTGTCTTCCCAACTTTTTACCTCCCAAAATTCCTCTGATTTTATTTTATTTGTTTTCCCATTTCTCAAATAGATTATCTTTGTCTGCGTATTCTCTTATAGTCAAGGCTTTCACGGGGAGATGAAATTATAGGTTGCGAACCAACCAGACGGGAAGTGATTGAGAAATGAAGCATAGGTAGTGATTTTTTTGTCAAAGCTATAGAGAGAAGTAGCTCTATAAACTCTACTTCATACTGTAGACCTGTGGCTCTGTAGAAACATGTAGCTCTCTGTAGTATGGAGAGAGTTATTCTAACTTTATACTAAAGCGGTGTGGGTTTCCACTAGTTTTTGTGAAGTTACTGTTATACACTAGCAAGACTTTTCTCACTGTGGTACAGAGATATACTATGGTACAGTTGTAAAGCGGTATAATACTGTAGTACAGAAATATACTATAGTTGGCCTCCCGAGTGGCGCAGCCGTCACTACAGACCCAGGTTCGATCCCAGACTGTGTCACAGCCGGCCATGACCGGGAGACCCATGAGGCGGCGCACAATTGGCTTAGCGTCGTCCGGGTTAGGGGAAGGTTTGGCTGGCCGGGATTTCCTTGTCCCATTGTGCTCTAGCGAGTCCTTGTGGGGGCCGGGCGCCTAGAAGCTGACTTCGGTCGCCAGCTGGACGGTGTTACCACCGATACATTGGTGCGGCTGGCTTCCGGGTTAAGCGAACAGTGTATCAAGAAGCTGTGCGGCTTGGCAGGGTCGTGTTTCGGAGGACGCATGGCTCTCGACCATTCGCCTCTCCAGAGTCCTTAGGGGAGTTGCAGCGATGGGACAAGACTGTAACTACCAATTGGGGAGGAAAAGGGGTAAAAGTACCAACAAAAAAACAAATATACACTACCAGTCAAAAGTTTGGACACAACTTCTCATCAAAGGGTTTTTCTTTATTTAAAAAAATAAAATTACATTGTAGAAGAAGCTGTCATCAAGGCAAAGGGTGGCTATTTGAAGAATCTCAAATATAAAATATATTTAGATTTGTTTAATACTTTTTTGGGTACTACATGATTCCATATGTGTTATTTCATAGTTTTGATGTCTTCACTATTATTGTACAATGTAAAAAATATTTAGAATTAAGAAAAACCATTGAATGAGGCGGCAGGTAGCTTAGTGGTTAAGAGCGTTGTGCCAGTAACTGAAAGGTCGCTGGTTCTAATCCCGAACCGACTAGGTGAAAAATCTGTCTGTGCCCTTGAGCAAGGCACTTAACCCTAATTGCTCCTCTAAGTCGCTCTGGATAAGAGCGTCTGCTAAATTACTTTTTAAAAAAAAGAAAATTATGAGTAGGTGTGATTCTACAACTTGAATGGAGTCCATCTGTGGTAAATTCAATAGATTTTACATGATTTGGAAAGGCACACACCTGTCTATATAAGGTCCCATAGTTGACAGTGCATGTCAGAGCAAAAACCAAGCCATGAGGGCAAAGGAATTGTCCGTAGAGCTCCGAGACAGGATTGTGTTGAGGCACCGATCTGGGGAACGGTACCAAAACATTTCTGCAGCATTGAAGGTCCCCAAGAACACAGTGGCCTCCATCATTCTTAAATGGAAGAAGTTTGGAACCACCAACACTCTTCCTAGAGCTGGCCACCTAGCCAAAATTAGCAATCAGGGGAGAAGGGTCTTGGTCAGGGAGGTGACCAAGAACCCGATGGTCACTCTGACAGAGCTCTAGAGTTCCTCTGTTGAGATGGGAGAACCTTCCAGAAGGACAACCATCTCTGCAGCACTCCATGGTAGAGTGACCAGACGGAAGCCACTCGTCAGTAAAAGGCACATGACAGCCCACTTGGAGTTTGCCAAAAGGCACCTAAAAGACTCACAGACCATGAGAAACCAGATTCCCTGGTCTGATGAAACCAAGATTGAACTCTTTGGCCTGAATGCCAAGCGTCACGTCTGGAGGAAACCTTTCACCATCCCTACGGTGAAGCATGGTGGTAGCAGCATCATGCTATGGGGATGTTTTTCAGGGGCAGGAACTGTGAGACTAGTCAGGATCGAGACAAAGATGAATGGAGCAAAGTAGAGAGAGATCCTTGATGAAAACTTGCTTCAGAGCGCTCAGGACCTCAGACTGGGGCGACGTTTCACCTTCCAACAGGACCGCGACCCTAAGCAAACAGCAAAGACAACTCAGGAGTGGCTTCGGGACAATTCTCTGAATGTCCTTGAGTGGCCCAGCCAGTGCCCGGACTTGAACCCGATCAAACATCTCTGGAGAAACCTGAAAATAGCTCTGCAGCAACGCTCCCCATCCAACCTGATAGAGCTTGAGAGGATCTGCAGAAAAGAATGGGAGAAACTCCCCAAATACAGGTGTGCCAAGCTTGTAGTGTCATACCCAAGAAAACTTGAGGCTGTAATCGCTGCCAAAGGTGCTTCAACAAAGTACTGAGTAAAGGGTCTGTATACTTATCTGTATACTTATACTGTCACCTAACAAAATGTGGAAAGAGTCAAGGGGTCTGAATACTTTCCGAAGGCACTGTGTACTATAGTACAGTTCTAGAGAGGTATGACTCAGTGTTGTGTTCAGAAGGAACAGGTGAGGTAGGGAGCTCCCTAGAATCTAGTTTTCTTTAATCTATCTGTCATTTTCCTGCTCTCAGGTACAAATATGTTCTTCTTCTCCTCTTTGTTGCCTCTCATTCTCCCTGTGAAGTCTTGACAGGTCCTGAAGTATGTGGCTCAGATACAGAGTTGGGTTTGAATTATTGTGCTTTTCTCCACCAAACATCTTCAAATCCTGATTGATTCACCCTGGATCAGGATTAGAAAACATGGCAGCGCAAATGTTAACAAGTTTGCTTTCTGGGTTTTTCCAGTGCAGCTTAAATGTCAGGGAGTTACCACGCATACACGCGGAGAGGAGAGTTATCCGGCTGAGGTTTGAGTTGCGTTCCTGCTTTGGAAGGAGACAAAAAGTAATTAGAGCTGACATGCACTAAGGTGGTGCTGGAATTCTAACATTATTTCAATCTCTCTCTCTTTCCTCTCCCTCTATCTCTTTCTCTCACTCTGCCTCTTTCTCTCTCTCCCTCTATTTGCCTTTTCACTCACTCTTTTTTCTCTGTCCCTCTCCATCCCTACTTCAATATAATTTTCACTACTCTTTCTTTCCCTCTCCCTTCCTCTCTCTCTCCCCCCTCTTCTCTCTCTCTCTCCCTCCCTCCCCCTCCTCTCTCTCTCCCTCCCTCCACCTCTCAAACACGGCAGCATAATCCTCGCAGGCTTTAATGAGACGTCATTGCATTCCAAAACTACGCTACGTTCAGACGGCTCGTCCTCCTGTCCTGCAGTCCATACTATGGATAGCCTGGTAAACCATGCAGTGCAGCATTGTCTGGTTTAACCAGGCTACACTATGGACTCCATTAGAGCCTCATCTTCTCAGGGGAGAAACCGGCGACCAACAAAATTGGACATTCGCCAACAAGTTAGCTATTGATAGCTATGGTAAAGGGACCATTGCTGAGAGGATGGCAAATAGATTGGGCCTAACATATGAGGTGTCGCAGAGCATGACCAGTGATCTAGATGCTGGAGAGTGAGGGTGGAATTATACCTAGTGTGGCTGCAGTGGTTGCAGCTCCAGTTCTGGAAGAAAGACCAGGGTAGCGTAGAGGGGAAAGATAACCCCTTTTTATTACTTGAGAAAGGAGAGAATAGGTGGGAAGAGGAGCAGAGAAGAGTCGAGCAGCAGCTCAAACGAAACTTGTGAAAGTGAACTATAGCCATTGAATTCTACTGTGCAAATATACCGTCCATTATAGGGAAATAATGCAAGCTATGGAATGCTCTTCAAGCCTGTTACGGATACAGGTATCCTGTGTGTGTTTTTGTGTTTTTCCTCTCCTTCTGCCCTAATCACAGGTGTCCTTTGTGTTCCTGATTGGTGGTCGTTGGGGTGTCCCACCTGTCCGACATCCGTTTGTCTGCTGATTGCTGAGGTGGACCAATCAGTGGACATGCCTCTGCATTGCACCACCTGTTTCTGGTTTTTCACTCACATCACACATCCTATTGTTTTAAAAGCCAGTCAGTTGTGTTTGCTGACAGAGACTCTTTAAGTTTGTGAGTATGGATACTGTGGTGTCCTGTTTTTTGTGTACTCACTCATTTGCTGGTTACTCTATATGGTAACTATGTTGTGTGTTCCTGGGAAAAGGGGGATTTAGCAAGTTGCCCTTGGGCATACATTACCCATAGAAAGAACATTGTCTAAAAACACTAGTTAGACCTGAGCGGACCACCCACTGTATTTTTGTATGGTTAGCAGTAGCTTAGTGGTTCTTGAGACAGGCAAGATCAGTTTAGGGGTTTTTGACATTATTGTTTCATTCCTTGGGTCCTGCTCAGCCCTTTTTCCCAAACCTTTACCGTGTGTTCATAATAAACGTTTTGTGTTTGACGGTAGCTTATGGTTGTCGGTGTATTTTTGTTCTCACGGTTTCCGTGTCACGATTCTAATTTGCATGAGTTATGTTACGGGTCTCTTTTCCATCCACCCTAGACTTTTAAAGCCACAGGGTTCGTAACATAACGTGGGGGCTCGTCCGGGATCTATCTCAATGATACCCATGCCACTCATGCAAATTGGTTTAGTGTCTGGTTCAGTGTTGAGCTTGGCAGCTGTGACTAACTGGTTTTGTGTTCAGTATTCGTCGGCTCGTGTTGCTAGTTTAAGATGGCTACTTTTGAGTTGGATGCCTTTTTGGAAAACCCTACGTGGGAGGTTTTTGATAATTGCCGTAGAGTGGATCTACAGGCTTTGGCTGACCACTTTTCTGTACCCATACCAAGGGTTTTAGTGAAAGCAGAAGTTAGAGATATTATTGAACGAGCGAGTGCTTGAGTTACCGCCGCCTGAGCCTGCTGCTCCTGTAAGCCCGTCGGTGTCTGAGGACGAGGCTAAGGCTCCAGCCACATTGCCCCGTTTTGACCCACTCTCCCCACTGTCCGACAGTGATGCCAGGATGGATGTCCGCTCGACACGGCTCCAAATGGAGGCGGAAGAGAGGGCACAAATCAGGCAAGAAAAGTTGGAGATGCGTAAGCTAGAGGCAGAACTGGAGACGCGTAAACTGGAACTAGAGGCAGAAACAGCGAGGTTAGTCTCTGCTCATACTATGCCTGCTAGTGAGCCGTCCTCACCAGCTGTGTCGTCTGCTACTTTTGATATTAGTAGACAGATCACCTTGGTACCTGTGTTTAGGGAGTCAGAGGTTGATTCCTATTTCAGTGTTTTTGAGCGTATAGCAGTAGCATTGAAATGGCCCGAAGAGGTACTTTACTTCAGTGTAAATTAACAGGTAAAGCCCAAGAGGTTCTGTCAGCGCTACCTCTTGAAGACAGCTTGAATTATGACGTGGTCAAAGCTACTGTTCTTCGTGCCTATGAGCTGGTTCCTGAGGCATATCGACAGAGATTTAGGTCTCATAAAAAGTATTCTACACAGACTTATGTGGAGTTTGCTAGAGACAAGGGAAATCTGTTTGACAAATGGCACACTGCTAGTAAGGTAACTGATTTGAACTCTCTATGGGAGTTAATCTTGTTAGAAGAGTTAAAAAATTGCTTACCCGAACGCATTGTAGTTTATCTGAACGAACAGAAAGTATCCTCACTGTCGGAAGCGTCTGTATTGGCAGAGGAGTTTGTGTTGTGCTTACCTGGTTAAATAAAGGTGAAATAAAATAAATAAATAAGAGTGTGTTTTCGGCTCGTACGGAGAGCAGGGCCGCAGAGTTGCTAACTTTTAGTCCTAGTCGACCAGCAGTACATCCAGCACGCCCAAAAGATGTGCGTCACTGTTTCTATTGTCATAAGGTGGGACATATGGTTAATGATTGCTTTCTGCTAAAACGCAAACAGGGGATGCCTCAGTCAGATGATATTGTGAGGCTATTACACAGCTTTCCATGTCTTTTTAATTATGTTCCTACACGCACAAATGTGTTAGAACATGACATTAATGTGGGAAACGCTGCACCTATCAAGCAACATGCTTATCGTGTCAACGTCTCTAAAAGAAAGATAATGTATTCAACAATGCCATGGTATAAATAATCATAAAGCATGAGAAGGGATTGAGTGTAAGTGCGAGTTATTAGGATAGTACCCCAGGAACCCGATTTACAATGCTTAAGAGTGAGAAAGACCAGGTCAGAAAGACCAGGTCAGAAAACCTAAATCAAATGAAGGAATAAGGAGTTGTGAACGCACCATTAGAAGGAAACCATGGCAAACCTGTAAGAAGACAGCCTCGTGTTGACGACAATTCGGAAGGAAACCACCTTGTCTGAGGCTGTGAGCCTATGCTGGAGAATAGGAAGTAGCCAGCAGTTTAGGGTTGAGATTAAAACGGTTGCGTTGCAGTGAAGGACGTCGTACTGATTGAATAGGAATGGGAAAACTACGCCTAATAGTGCCTGAAATGATGTGATTTGCCTAGGGTGGACCATGCTGTTGAGGCCCACTACAGAGTTATCAAGTTAATGTGTTGAATGTGTCTGTTTTTCAAATGGATTGTTTTTTAATTTTATAACTGGACCCCAGGAGGGCTAGCTGTTGCCTTGGCAACAGGTAATGGGGATCCGTAGTAAATACAAATACAAATTATCCGTAATGTAAAGCCGACAAACTGCCGACTACTTAGCCTGAAAATCCCCCCAAATGTACGCGGATGGGAAGCATCCGTAGTAAAACCTGTACTCAGAGGCAAAATGAGATCAGGCACTGTTGTAACATGACCATATACACTGTAGGACCAACCGTGAAAAGGCACTTGAGTAAAAGTTATGAAAAACTGAGTGCTAACCAAGGACGTGCAGGTGCCAGATGAACCACTAGCAGTAAGGGAACAAACGTGGTGAAACCCATTGCTGGGTAGCCTTAGGTGGTGACTATGGGACCAAACCGTTGTTAGTAGGATAGCATGTTTGAAGCTTGCATAGTGAAGCATTTCCCCCGTTCAGTTCAAGCAAGGTATAACTTGGTTCTAGAAACTGAAGCTCCACCTGTAACAACAAATTGTTTGAAAATGACAAAAAACATGAATTTGCGTTAACAGGCTACAGGCAACCTGGCTGAAGCTGACAACCACAGTTCTTGATTGATATATAACTTTCGAGGTCCACCCTGCCACATGATTTGCTGCTGGAAGGATGGAGAATATAACCATTGTTCGAGATAGAACTCATTGCCAGGAACTGACTTGACATGTCAAGTTATTACAGAACACATTTTGTTTATGAGATTAAATACAAATGAAAATAAATGCCAAGAGTCATGAGTTTTAAAGGCAATGGTCTACTGAGTTCATAAAGCATGGATTAAATATTCCATTTTTTAAGTCGCTGATGAATCAATTGATAAAATGACTGATCTTGCAAAGCATCACTTGAGAAATAGGCTATGATTATGTAAGCTGTCTTAATGTCATATCAATGACTAGTTAAAGATGTTAGGAATCATGTCTCTGATTATTATATGATAACAATCCACGATTGCTGGCGTTGGATTGTCGGCGAGGCCGTTCGAGTCCAGTCCTCCGCCACCATATAGCTGTGAACAGCACATCTTCAATCGGCCGGTGTAGACCAGTGGACGGGAGTTCTCATGGCCGGCAGGGTACGACCATGACGGACACGCCAGTATTCCATACGTTGAGCCATTACCAGCAGCATATCTGCGCTCTTGTCCCTGTAGAGGATAGCTATACTTGGAAATAAATCTGTGCGCTCCCTGCAAAAGAAAGTTTGACATAAGACAACATGTTGTTTAGCAAACAGCCATAGTAAAATATTCATTGTAATGTTGTTGCTAGTGCCCGCCTTGACAGCAGAGGGTGCACTGTTGATTGTTAATGGCATTTACTGCAGCATGAACAGAAAGTAGTTTTACTGGTGAGAGTGGAGAACCACTTACTGTAAATATGAACAAATATGAATCATTGTTAATGTTTAGACTATATTTTTTTAAATAAAGAAGTTCTGAGTAATAGTCAGTCGTGATTATTTCACCCGCTAAACATTACATTCATGATGGTGAATACGAAACCCAGATGTACAGAAAGCCCATATGGTAGAGTGTACTCCCTGAATAACCGTAAAATTAGCATTTACAATAAATCCGACCAGATCTGATAAATGAAGCTGGTTGAAAGAATGCCACGAGTGTGCAAAGCTGTCATCAAGGCAAAGGCAAATATATTTTGATTTGTTTAACACTTTTTTGGTTACTACATGATTCCAAATGTGTTATTTCGTAGTTTTGATGTCTTCACTATTATACTACAATGTAAAAAATAAAGAAAAACCCTTTGATGAGAAGGTGTGCAAACTATTGACTGTTACTGTACATTAGGGACAGGAGGTAGAGTACAGTATGCAGGGCAGGGTTCAGGACTACACTAGAGACAAGAGCTACAGTACAGAATGCAGGGCTAGGACAGAGGTTGGGTTCAGGACTACACTAGAGAAGAGCTACAGTACAGAATGCAGGACTAGGACAGAGGTTGGGTTCAGGACTACACTAGAGAAGAGCTACAGTACAGAATGCAGGACTAGGACAGAGGTTGGGTTCAGGACTACACTAGAGAAGAGCTACAGTACAGAATGCAGGGCTAGGACAGAGGTTGGGTTCAGGACTACACTAGAGAAGAGCTACAGTACAGAATGCAGGACTAGGACAGAGGTTGGGTTCAGGACTACACTAGAGAAGAGCTACAGTACAGAATGCAGGACTAGGACAGAGGTTGGGTTCAGGACTACACTAGAGAAGAGCTACAGTACAGAATGCAGGACTAGGACAGAGGTTGGGTTCAGGACTACACTAGAGAAGAGCTACAGTACAGAATGCAGGACTAGGACAGAGGTTGGGTTCAGGACTACACTAGAGAAGAGCTACAGTACAGAATGCAGGACTAGGACAGAGGTTGGGTTCAGGACTACACTAGAGAAGAGCTACAGTACAGAATGCAGGGCTAGGACAGAGGTTGGGTTCAGGACTACACTAGAGACAAGAGCTACAGTACAGAATGCAGGGCTAGGACAGAGGTTGGGTTCAGGACTACACTAGAGACAAGAGCTACAGTACAGAATGCAGGGCTAGGACAAAGGTTGGGTTCAGGACTACACTAGAGACAAGCTACAGTACAGAATGCAGGACTAGGACAGAGGTTGGGTTCAGGACTACACTAGAGACAAGCTACAGTACAGAATGCAGGGCTAGGACAGAGGTTGGGTTCAGGACTACACTAGAGAAGAGCTACAGTACAGAACACAGTGCTGGGATAAGAGGTTGGTTGTTACAGTACAGTATGCAGTGCTGGGATAACAGGTTGAATTTCCATTCAGTAGTGGTGCAGGTTTAAAGTGGGCGGCTGTAGATGCAGGGATTTTGCATACAGAGTTGAAGGAGATTAGGCCTTGATCTTTACTGTGCACATTTGATAGAGGTTCTGTCCAGAAGAGCAAGTTGTTAGTACGCTGAAAGATGGATAAATGAAAAGCTTGGCCATGACGCCATGCTTTAGTGTGAACGAGAAGGGATAGGAGGTTAAAGGAGATGGAGCGAGAGATAATTAGAATGAAAGACGGAAGTGAAGGAAAGGAAAGTATATGAGAGAGTAAGAGATGGAAAGAATGAAAGGATGATTTGGGGCTTGGAGGGAGAAAATAATATAAAAACACATGGGAAATGGGGCGAGAGGAAGAGATGGAGGGAGGAGGGGAGTGTTTTAGCAGAGAGAAAGATTTTAAAGGGTCGGAAGCGATACTCAATGAGATGGATGAGAAATGAAATGTGGGACTGATTAGGAAAAGAAGATGGTGGGAGAGAAGGAGGGGCTTGACAGAATAGTGGCAGATTGGACAGAGCGAGTGATTGGAGAAATCTGGAGAGGAAGTCAGAAATATAGTGGTAAAGCAGTGGTAATGTGTGTAATGAAAAGGGGTTTCTGTTCAAAACAAAAATAACCACAGTGTCAGGAACCAGGTAAAGTTATCAAGATGACAATTCTCTCTCTTTAAGTATTAATTGAGAAGTTTGCTGTCGTCTGACACATAATCTCTCACTGAAATGTTCCTCTCTCTCACACTTCAAGGACGGCCATCTTGAAAAACCTGGGCCCAAGTTAGAGGACATGAGAACAAAAAAAAACAAGATTTGCTTTATAAAAAAATACAGTTTGACGTCTAGACATTAGAATGTATCTGTCTGTCTGTCTGTATGTCTGTCTGTCTGTCTGTCTGTCTGTCTGTGTCTGTAGTGGACATACTGTAACATAACAAACTCACTCACTCACTCACTCACTCACTCACTCACTCACTCACACACACACACTCCCCTCCTCACACAGTAATCCATGAACATGTGAAGGGAATTGGGCAGGGCTGTGTTGGTTTAATATGGAACTGGCTCCATGTAACTGGTCAGCACTAATAGATGTACATTCAGCACTAATAGATGTACATGGTCAAGGCTCATATCATTTCATGTTCCATCATATTTATAGTATCATGTTCTCGACTTGGTCTACTGTCTCGTCCTGTGTGTACACACACCTGTACACACACACAACTTCTGAGGGCTCTGCAATAGATTTACTTTTGAGTTTCAAGTGAAATACCTGGGTGGTCACCCGAGGTGAAGCATCACTGTCATGTTTATCTCACTGATATTCACAGCAGGCTCCCTTTCAGACACTTTTTATTTTCTCAGTCTCTCAACTGATTTCAATTGAAGGCAATGAAATGTTGCAATGAGATGAATGCATGCAGTGAGACACACATGCAATGAAATTATGGAAAAATAGCATTTATGCTCCAAAAAGCATATCAATAGGAGTCACATAACAGCATAAAAAAAAACATCTTATTTACGAGGGTGGATGGGCTTTTGTGAAACCAAACAAAATCCATTTCATTTTTACATTTTAGTCATTTAGCAGACGCTCTTATCCAGAGCGACTTACAGTTAGTGAGTGCATACATTTCCTTTTATAATTTCACACTAAAGCACTTCGCAGATTTTATTTTATTTTACATTTGAGTAATTTAGCAGATGCTCTTACCCAGAGCGACTTACAGGAACAATTAGGGTTAGGTACCTTGTTCAAGGGCACATCGACAGATTTTTCCCCCTAGTCGGCTCAGGGATTCGAACCAGCGACCTTTCGGTCACTGGAACAACGCTCTTAACTGCTAGGCTAGAAATGACTCATAACAGACCGTGTTAAACTATGATTGGTCAGTTATTCATCTGCTGTTCTAATACTAAGTTGCCTCTGCTCTGAGGTAAATAATGTATGATGAAGTGTGACTATAGTGGTGACAGATTTTTGGGTGGGATCCTCTGAGGGGAAGAATACCTATCTGTGTTTAGTCAGAGTTATTTGTGTATGTTTATGTTTGTGTGTAAGCACTACCTCTGCTCCTGCTGTGTGGATCTGAGAGCAATCATGTTAACATGTTAGGAGGGAGAGCTGGATGAGACTGTTCGGTTACATTAGATTTCTCGGTTGCTGTTGTTGGTGTCTCAATGACCATGTACTGTGCCCAGAACCTGGACAGATCTAGATGAGCGTACCCCGTGTGTGTAACCCTTATAAGCCCCTGCACATTAATCCTGCACTCTTCTCTACCTGCCATCCCACTACTTGCCTCTCTCTCTCTCTCTCTCTCTCTCTCTCTCTCTCTCTCTCTCTCTCTCTCTCTCTTTCCCTCTCCGTCTCTTTCTATCTCTCTCTTTCTCTCTGTCTTTTTCTCTAACTGCTCTCCCCCCTTCCCTACCTCCATTTATCCCCCGTTCCATCCCTCTCTCTGCCAACAAACACATCCTCTGCAGTGGGGGCATGCCAGCCTGTGACACTAAGAGAGGTTACTGTCAGCGTGCTAACAGTAACACTAACCCATGTTCACAGTTACCTCCCGTACTCCCCTCAACTGGCCCCTGGAAAAGTGAAATTAGGAGGCCAACTTAAAAGGGAAGGTTACATATCAAAGGTTTAGGGTAGTGTGGTCTGCGGTCGGTTTTTCAGAATTTATATCGACCACTGCTTTCATGTTGTGTGACTCATTGTTAGATGATAACCAGTTCCAGCTGGGAGGTGGTTTGCAGGCGTTGCATTATGGTAAACTGTTGGGATGGCCTATAGGGATGGGAGAGTTAGGGTTCTCCACCATGGAAGCTCATGTATATTGTATGGGAAGTGTCTGTGCTGTGGTATGCATGTGTGGAAGATTGATTAATTTGTCTCTAGACATCTGTTTCCATGCTCTATTTGATGACCTCCGTACTTCTGTCCCTATCTCTCCCCTCCTCTCTCTCCTCCCCCCGACTCCATCCTTTTCCCTTCCTTTCCTTATCTCCTCTCTCACTTCACCTCTCCCCTCTTTCCTCCCTCTCACCTCTTTATTGCCCCCCCCCCTGCACTCGGCTTCCTTTATCACCTCTCAACTCCCTGTCCCCTCCTCTCTCTCTCTCTCTCTCGCCAGTCTCCTTTGCTGTGCTGATCCCTCGTCTGGACTTGGTAATCTCCCTGGTGGGTGCCGTGTCCAGCAGTGCCCTGGCCCTGGTCTTCCCCCCCCTGGTGGAGCTCATCACCTTCTCAGACCGACCGCTGAAGCCAGCCATGTTGGTCAAGGACCTTCTCATCGCTGTGGTGGGCTTCATAGGGTTCCTGGCTGGGACCTACGTCACCCTGGCTGAGATCATCTCCCCAGAGGAGCCTCCGGAGGTCATCAGGGAGGCAGCTCAGAAACTGACTGTTGCTGCTGCTACTGCTGTGGCTGGGGCCTTGAGGATGTCTGAGGAGCTAGGCGGGACCACACCTACTGCTGCTGTGACCTTGGGATGACCTTGGTTGACCTTAAAATGACCTGTAGGCATGGCTCTTGGGGCAACAGGAGATTAAATGCGAGCAGACAATGTATTCGCTTACAGATTGTTTTTCAAATGGTTGCTGGATCCTTGTTTTGTCAAATCTATAGAAAATGTAATGGACAGCATAGTCCCCAACGACGATCTGACAGGAATGCTTGAGTTTCCTTCCGCATAGTGGAACATGAAAAAGTAGAACCAAACACACAGCATAGAAACGTAGGAAAGACACTGTAGTGTACACAGCCCTAACCACTTAGGACCCTTTCATATGGATGTTATGGACTGCACAGACATAACAACAACATTTGTGGCACACACACAGTGCATAAAATGCACACACACACACACACACACACACACACACACACACACACACAAGCATAAACATCCCCAACTAGCTTCTCCCACGCATCACCAGCTTCAGCACATTGCCCCGCAGTGATCAGAGTTCTCTTTCCATCTCCAGTATGGCTACTGTGACGTTTCCACTGCCTCATCTCTATCAGAGGGAAAATCTCATCATCAATGTATGATGTCGCAGGGAAACAACAGCCCTTCTATATGCAGGTCCCACAGTACATCATCTGAAACCAGATTCTCCTTATTGTATTGTTAGTGATTCTATAACCTCTGATATGGTTTTTCAACCCTTGGGGAGTGGGGACTGTAGCTGCTATCAATTTTTATGATAAATGTTCCCTCCAAGCTGCGCGCCCTCCCCTCGGTCTGCCGCGCAGATGAAATATCAGCCCACGCAGAGAAGCACGAGATTGAACTTCACTCAATTTTCTAGTTTTCCCCTTTAGTTAACACTATCAACGTTTCGCTCTACTGTGGGAATTTTGCTTGAATCAACGCAATATTAGCCACTTTCAATGTAACATACCGAAACAAAATGAACTATGCAAGACTTAGTATGCAAAACTAACTGTGCAAGAGATTTTATTTTAGGCAGAGTGCATTGGAGTAGGATTCTATTGCATTTACATGCACGACTCAGGCCCCTACTCTACACAGACCGGTGCGCCGTAACCAATCAGAGCTGCAGTAGGCCTATATGCAAATAGCCATTGCCATATATGGATCTGTGCCATTCACTTTGAACTGGACAGCATGAGCGGTCGTGAGTAGATGTGTTTGTTTTGAGATCAAAGCAAGAGCTGCATGTAGCCACCTGTGCACATTTGTTCATATTCTTTGCTAGTTAGTGAGTTATTAGCTGAGTTATACAGTTGAAGTCGGAAGTTTACATACACCTTAGCCAAATACATTTAAACTCAGATTTTCACAATTCCTGACATTTAATCCTAGTAAAAATTCCCTGTCTTAGGTCAGTTAGGATCACCACTTTATTTTAAGAATGTGAAATGTCAGAATAATAGTAGAGAGAATGATTTATTTCAGCTTTTATTTTTTTGATCACATCCCCAGTGGGTCAGAAGTTTACATACACTCAATTAGTATTTGGTAGCATTGCCTTTCAATTGTTTAACTTGGGTCAAATGTTTCGGGTAGCCTTCCACAAGCTTCCCACAATAGGTTGGGTGAATTTTGGCCCATCCCTCCTGACAGAGCTGGTGTAACTGTGTCAGGTTTGTAGGCCTCCTTGCTCGCACACACTTTTTCAGTTCTGCCCACACATTTTCTATAGGATTGAGGTCAGGGCTTTGTGATGGCCACTTCAATACCTTGACTTTGTTGTCCTTAAGCCATTTTGGAAGTATGCTTGGGGTCATTGTCCATTTGGAAGACCCATTTGCGACCAAGCTTTAACTTCCTGACTGATGTCTTGAGATGTAGCTTCAATATATCCACATAATTTTCCTTCCTCATGATGCCATCTATTTTGTGAAGTGCACCAGTCCCTCCTGCAGCAAAGCACCCCCACAGCATGATACTGCCACCCCCGTGCTTCACGGTTGGGATGGTGTTCTTCGGCTTGCAACCCCCACCCCCCTTTTTCCTCCAAACATAACGATGGTCATTATGGCCAAACAGTTCTATTTTTGTTTCATCAGACCAGAGGACATTTCTCCAAAAAGTACGATCTTTGTCCCAATGTGTAGTTGCAAACCGTAGTCTGGCTTTTTTATGGCGGTTTTGGAGCAGTGGCTTTTTCCTTGCTGAGCGGCCTTTCAACTTATGTTGATATAGGACTCGTTTTACTGTGGATATAGATACTTTTGTACCTGTTTCCTCCAGCAACTTCACAAGGTCCTTTGCTGTTGTTCTGGGATTGATTTGCACTTTTCACACCAAAGTATGTTCATCTCTAGGAGACAGAACACGTCTCCTTCTTGAGCGGTATGACGGCTGCGTGGTCCCATGGTATTTATACTTGCGTACTATTGTTTGTACAGATGAACGTGGTACCTTCAGGCGTTTGGAAATTGCTCTCAAGGATGAACCAGACTTGTGGAGGTCTACAATTTTTGGCTGATTTCTTTAGATTTTCCCATGATGTCAAGCAAAGAGGCACTGAGTTTGAAGGTAGGCCTTGAAATACATCCACAGGTACACCTCCAATTGACTCAAATGATGTCAATTAGCCTATCAGAAGCTTCTAAAGCCATGACATCATTTTCTGGAATTTTCCAAACTGTTTAAAGGCACATTCAACTTAGTGTATGTAAACTTCTGACCCACTGGAATTGTGATACAGTGAATTATAAGTGAAATAATCTGTCTGTAAACAATTGTTGGAAAAATTACTTGTGTCATGCATAAAGTAGATGTCCTAACCGACTTGCCAAAACTATAGTTTGTTAACAAGAAATTTGTGGAGTGGTTGAAAAACTAGTTTTAATGACTCCAACCTAAGTGTATGTAAACTTCCGACTTCAACGGTAGCTAATTTCTAGTCAACAATTGGGGAGTGGTTGCTTCCTACATGAACACAAAATGTGTGCATTTCTAGCCATCTTCGAAAAGCAAGTCAAGTAAAGAGCTTTTTTAATGTCTTAAAGGGGAAGTGGGTAGCATAATTTGTATTGTGTAAAGGGGTTTCTTGCATCAAACAACACATTTTCAGTCGCCTCCTTGTCTGAAGGACAAGTGGATGAGCAGGTTAATGTCAAGCCCTGCATGTTTTTTTTCAAAGGTCTCATGGAATGTAGGCCTACATTGAACACCACACATTTGCTGCTACTTTAGGCTGAACGATAGAACAGCTATTTCCATGTTAAAATGTTATAGGATGCATTTTTCATTTTTCTCTGTTGTTTTTGATGGTAGGCCACTCTGGTAGGCCTACATTATGATCAAATAGCCACAGTAACCTACTTGGCCACTGTTATAACTGTACCTTAATGTGTGTTCAGCCTGTGTTCACAGTAAACTCACGCTGGAAATTGCACAGAATTTTCCCAATGTTCAAGTTTGCGCTCAGCAGACCTGAAATGTAGTCAGTGTCGGAAGAAAATAGAGGGAACATTGCTTATGATCGACAACATCCTTTGAAAATTAGATAGGCAGTTACGAACCTCAATTCCGGCTTCAACTTTGACTCATCTGCCCTGGGCTCTATGTGTACCTCCGACCCAATCTTCGGGCTACCCAAGAGGAAACACAGGCGAAAAAGAGGCAGGAGAGCGGGCGTCCTGGTGAGACTAAGGCGATGGGAAAACCGGCCTTGCAGCTTGTTGTCCTCTCTGGTTTAGTGTCTGTAGGAGCTATACAGATAGGAACACTATCGAAAACCAAGAGACTCTGAGCCTTTCCCCTTCATTCCATGACCCATTTTCTTGTCTTACGGCCTTTGAACTGTTGACCTGACCTGTCATGAACTCATGAACTCCCCAAGACAAGTATGCATAACATTGCATACAGACAAGTATGCATAACATTAATATACACTTTTACAGGCACATACACTTTCTCATAGACTAATCAATCAAGGCTCTTTGATATGTGAACGGCCAAGTTATAGATGCCTGCTGTTGGCAACTAAGATTTGTTTGTGGCTACCTGTCTACCTTGGCTATATTTAACCAGGACTAAACCAATACTCAATTATCAAAGACCTTCCAGGCTGCTACCTGTGGCATTATCTTCCAACACAGCAATATGATGTATATTTATTTATAGATATAGGAGAAAATAATGTTTAACACTGAAATGTCTGTCTGTTCAATGATGATGCATTAGAATTCAGCAATGTCAGGAAGGAAGCCTTAACTGATGAGAGGGAACCCACTGTGCAAAAACTGGTTAAATCAACATTGTTTCCATGTCATTTCAACAAAAAAATGAAATGTGAATGTTGATCTTGAACTGACGTCTGTGCCCAGTGGGAAGGCTGTGATTGGCTTCCTATACGAAATTGACAATGAAAAGACCCACATCATTCCATTCCATATCCATTCGTTTGTTTGTATGTCGACCGGAGTGATTGGTCGGTTCTGTCAGTGTATCATATGATCACTATTTCCTCTATTCCACCGCCCCTCAACCGACCATTCTACATGATCATGTCATAGCTTTAAGTGTCCAATTTGTCCCTCAGGATTTTCTACCGTCGTCTACGGTAATGATAATGTTCTGTCAGTTTAATCAGTATTTAAGTAGAGGCCATATGCAGCGTCCGCACACTAGTGAATTTATGGTGCAACTAGTACCTGGTAATAACTCAAACTCCGCTCCCTATTATCGGCCATCACAAAGCTCAATGACCTTTGTATGACGCTGCTGCGATATAAAACCTTTAACGCTCAAGTCTCCATTATGTCTCATTTGTTGCGCTGCTGTTAAAGCTAAGTGTTAGTGTCTGACGGTTTAAACAATGTCACAGGGCTCCAACAGTCGTTTACACACAACGCCAACGTCACTCAAGACACGCTCAATAACACCCTTGGTTTGTTCTGAGGGTGTCCTCCAGCGAGTTCCCCAATTAAACCGAAATAATCCTAGCTGATCGGTGATGATGGGCGTTAGACGGTACGCTAACACTTCAAGATAACTTCTAACAGAACAGCATCCGAGGTGTGCGATGTACCATTATGTATTAATGACTTGTTTTGCACATTCATCGCATTTTGTTTTACATGGATGAGTTCCTCCCTCCGCTGCTGTTCCCACCACCACTGCCGAATCCCGCCCAGACGTTCTAAAATGATTTGCTTTGTTGTGCCTTAAAGACATCTATTTATCCCTGTTCTGTTCTTTTTATGATGTATAGCTTGCGTTCCAGCTTGTAAAATGACTATTGTTGAAGTCTTTAGAAGGTGATGGTACCTAGGGGATGTAATAGGACTAGGATATATTTATGTGGGGATCAGACTGGGGCGGCAGGTAGCCTGGTGGTTAGGAGCGTTGGGCCAGTAACCAAAAGGTTGCTGAATCGAATTCCCTAGCCGACAAGGTAAAAATCTGTTGTTCTGCCCATGAGCAAGGCAGTTAACCCCCAACAACAGCTGTTCCCCGGGCGCCGATGACGTGGATTTTGATTAAGGCAGCCCCCCCCCCCCCCCCCTCACCTCTGATTCAGAGGGGTCGGGTTAAATGCGGAAGACACATTTCAGTTGAATGCATTCAGATGTACAACTGACTAGATATTCCCTTTACTTTGTATCATGTGAGGATATACACTGAGTATATCAAACATTAGGAACACCTTTAATATTTAGTTGTGTAAATTGGCTGGATGACCTTTGGGTGGTGGACCATTCTTGACACACAGGCAACTGTTGACCATGGCAAAACACAGCAGCGTTGCAGTTCTTGGCACAAACCGGTGTACTTGGCACCTACTACCATACCCTGTTCAAAGGCACTTAAATATTTTGTCTTGCCCATTCATCCTCTGAATGGAATGAATTGTCTCAAGGCTTAAAAATCATTTTTTTTACCTGTCTCCTCCCCTTCATCTACATGATTGAAGTGGATTTAACAAGTGACATCAATAAGGGATCATAGCTTTCACCTGGATTCACCTGGTCAGTCTGTGTCATGGAAAGAGTAGGTGTTCTTGTTTTGTATACTCTGGGTATATCATGTACTACTGTTATGAATTCATTCGATGTAACACACGTTATTATGATTTAATAAATTAAGATACATTTACTGAGGAACAACATTGTATTCTGTTCATTATTCTGATAAGGTCATGGTAAGGTCATGAGTAGGATGTGTCTGCCTTCAACTAAAGTAGGTAAGTGACATTACCTACTCCGGATGAGTGTCTGCTGAATGAGTCAAAAGTAAAAGGAGGAATACTGTATCTAACAGGATAAGATATTGTAGTATGAAGTGGTGCACTGTGTGTGAATGCTGAATATGACATTGGTAAAGGCTGTTGATTGTGTTTTCATTTACATTACATTTAAGTAATTTAAGTTCCCAGCATGCCGCAGTGTAAACACATACCTCACGCTGCTGTGGGAGCCTTCACACATGACGCTGTGTAATATTATTCAAGAGGTCTGACCACTAGGGAAATCACTCACACTGTCAGAGCTCTCTCTGCCTGCCTCTTCTCTGCTCTGTCCAACAGCGGAGCCTCGGAGATCTGTCACACACACACACACACACTGTCCCTTTCCCTTTTTCAGTCTCACTCACACACACTCTCTCTCATCTACACACATAAACACTGTGACTCACTTTGTATTGATTGGCAGCTGGTCTAATTTGAATTTGGGCTACATATTTTATATAACTCCAGAGAAACACTGGGCCTATTCTAACAGAGTGTGTGTGCTGCTGGGGAAGCACAGAGTGCATGTTTGGGAGAGATATACGGTCTTAAACAGTCATAACCACACTGCCTGCCTCTCAAGGAAAATATATTTACAGCGCTATATACTTTATACCTCAGTTAAATGAATCTATAGCAACATTAAGTCTAACACTGTTCAGCAGGTTCTTACAGCACTGATTTGGTCAATTCCCCCCTTCCTCCTCCCCAATGCCACACCATGTTTTCAAGAAAAATGAGTTTTTCTGTTGACCTCGCAAAGGAAAGTAATACATCCTATCCTACAAGCTGTCTATGAGGAACTATACAAGTCAGTCAAAGTATGCTCCACTGTGATGTGGAAACTGGAAATCATTCCTGTGTAACAAGAGCGTACAACTAATATGCTTAACACTAGCTCCGATGTAAGACCTTTAGGTGTGTTTAAATAGAATAATGTTCTGTGGTGCAAAGGTTATCACTATATTCAGATTAGCATATTGATGGATATCCATCGTAGTTGGCACTCAACTCTCTTTCTATTTTTGTTTCACTCTGTCATTCCCCCTCTTTTTTGTTTTACTAACGATAAACAATGCCTGAACAAGAGTTCGTAATGAGGTCTGTAATCCCATCCCCAGCTTCTTCCATTCATCATTTCCATTAATCATTTCTCTCTGCTAGTCCAGTGATAACAGCTGGAGATTATGAAACTGAGCTGGGCTGGTGATTCTTATTAAGGCAACCGCTGCTTTCCTAACTCTGTTCCTCCTAGAGCTGTGTAGTGTGTGTGTGTGTGTGTGTGTGTAGTGTGTGTGTGTGTGTGTGTAGTGTGTGTGTGTGTGTGTAGTGTAGTGTGGACTCTGCTCATCCATGAGCTTTGGGTGATCACTGAAGATTTGTCAGTGGGTTATTCTTCTTTCAGAATCAGCAGAGACTGGGGGGGGGGGGGAACTAGAAAACTCAAATAGACTGAGCTGTCTTGGGTGTATTAATCAAACCATGTCTGTCTAGATGGAGATGCTATCTCCGGCCTCTATCCCTAACCATTCACTTAATAATATAAATAATAATATGCCATTTAGCAGACGCTTTTATCCAAAGCGACTTACAGTCATGCGTGCATACATTTTTGTGTATGGGTGGTCCCGGGGATCGAACCCACTACCTTGGCGTTACAAGCGCCGTGCTCTACCAGCTGAGCTACAGAGGACCACAAATAAAATAAGAACTGCCGGATATAGGCTGCATAGAGCATGGCAGGACATTGACCAATCCGGTGCCTCTAAAATATTTAATAGTATGCATGTTAGTGGTAATTTCGGAAATAAATTCCCAGGACCTCGCCGTATGGATTATCAACCAATTGATTATTTTATGTGGTGATCATGTGGGTTTCATTGGGGTTGTGGTGAGTCAGTGACTGACATGGTGTTATGATGACTTGTGATACAAGATTCATTAATGTATGCACAACTCATAAGATGTATGTAAGGGAGAGAGGACAAGGACATGCCATGTGGTATTGGTGTCACGGGGTTAGTAACAGAAGGTCAGTGTGCCAAGATAGATTGGGGGCCACTGTTGCTAATCTTAGGAGGGGTGCGTGATGGAATGGCCTGGCTAGGGTGCCACACGACACCAAGTAGGTGGATGATATGGTGGTGGATGAGTGACACTCAATAATGATTGGATAGAATTAGCTTGCAAACAAGTATTAGTCTCCTGAGTGGCGCAGTGGTCTAAGGCACTGCATCGCAGTGCTAGCTGTGCCACTAGAGATCCTGGTTCGAATCCAGGCTCTGTCGCAGCCGGCCGCGACCGGGAGACTCATGGGCAGCGCACAATTGCGTTGTCCAGGGTAGGGGAGGGAATGGCCGGCAGGGATGTAGCTCAGTTGATAGAGCATGGCGTTTGCAACGCCAGGGTTGTGGGTTCGATTCCCACGGGGGACCAGTATGAAAAAAATATATATATATGTATTCACTAACTGTAAGTCGCTCTGGATAAGAGCGTCTGCTAAATGACTAAAATGTAAATGTAAAAGTATATAAACGGAGAGTTTTTGTATGGAAGTCATTCAGATGGCAGGAGGCTATGTCCGTACCGCCGGTCATTGAATCCAATATTGTAACCATTAAATAATGACTGAATGAAATCTGTGTAACATATTCTCTTGCATCCTGAACTTCTCAATACCAGAAACTCATCATAACACATGGTATATTAATCATATGGGGTTCAGAACTCTCCTCCTTCCTTCCTCATCCTTCATCAGCATTAGTACTGTCACATCTATAAGCGGTGTCGGTCTGTCCACCACATGATTAATGTGGTCATGGATCTGAAAGCATCTGCTCTCGCCCCTTCTTCCAGGTCCTGCGGTGATGCCAACTGATCAGCTTATTGACTATGGCACTCTCACTATCAGCCTCCCGTAATCACTTTGTTGATTCCTGACCCTACGATTGTCCTTGTGAGACATTACAGTGCTCCAGAGAGTGGCTCCAAGCCAAGCTGGCTGTTTCTGCTTCTTCAGCGAGATAAAGGGCTGGGGTTCTCGCCATCCATCACTCACCGGTCGGCCAGGTCTGGAGGTGAGCTTGAGATGCACGGCATTCCCTCCCTTATTGTGTTATCAGCATTTTGCGGCGGTGCAGAGATGCCGAGGTTGTGGTGGGGAAATGCCATGCTTAAAGGGAAATGTTTCCACCCATCTCTCCCCTCTGTCGTCATTAAGCCTGCTCAGTCTCATTAATATGGAAGCTCATGCCCCAGCATCTGAGAGGCCCACACTCTGATCCCTGAAGAGAAGCAGAGTGATGGCGCAGCTGCCAGATATACAAAGAGAAAGAAAAACACTTACAGAGAGTCCTGGGGAGAGCCACACATGCACTGTTTACACCAGACCTGGGCAGAAAATAGTTGTATTTTGTAGTTTATTTTAACATTTTAACTTTTTAAATACTTGAGGTGGTTGAATATAGTTTAGAGCTTCAATTAAAAGGCAACTGTTTTCTTTGATATTCAAATACAGGTCTCAGGAAAACACATATTGAAAATATTTTTGAATACCTCTCAGAAAACCCAATAATATTTGAAGGTATTTTAATATATGCAAGTTATATTAAAATAAAAAAATATCTATTTGATGGCTGCCAAATATTTGATGAAGAACCAAAAACTACAACAGTTAGTTGAATTAGTCTAAATGTATGATCATTCGGACATGGATTGGAGGGCTCTTAGATATGAATCTTAATATAGCCTATATCCTAGAATGAAATACATGATGGACATGGAATCACCTCAACATTAGAGCAGACCACTTTTGCAGCTTCAAAATGACTAATACATATATTTTCATAATGAGTGACATAAGGTAATGCAGTAACACTTTAAATGAAGTTTCTATACATGTGTAGTAACTTTTATTATTACAATAGCGTCCTTGTTGTTACATAGGACTTTGGAAATTGCTTTATAATTGCATAATAATGGAGTTATTACATAAGGGGAATAAGGAACAGTCTCTATTCCTCGTGTACAGTAGTTACAAAACCTCTCAGCTCATTGCTATGCAATTAAAATACAATTACCAAGGTATTATGTAACAACATGCTAATAAAATGTTGCTCCAAAAGTACAGTTTTATTACACAGGCACAATAACAGTTTAATGTTAAGTTTTACTGAGAATGCTAACAATAACAAAGTATGGCTATTATGTGTTGAAAGGAAACTAAATATCCAAAAACTGCCTTCTTAAATCAACCACAGCCAAGGTAGGTGGAAAATCATGTTAGTTTTGTATTCAGAGTAAACTATCCCTTTAAAGATGGTATAGTGTGTGTTTGAAACAAGAACACTTGCCCTCAGATGGACAAAGAGGTTCGTTTGCGATGTTTGCAAATGGCTTTGAATTACTCTGCAGTATTTTAAGGTATCATAAAATTAATTGCAGCTTTCAACCTTTTCAGTGGCATGTTAAAGAGTCATTTAGAGTCACTTATTAATTGGTTAATTGGTTTGACGAGATTATGTACACCTGGGGCAATGGACATTCAGGAGAATGGACATTGACAAAATGTTCAGATAGAAATGTATTGTGCAGATTAAATATGACTGTCAGATAGATTGGAATAGAATAGGAGATTGTGAGTGCTCTATTCATTCCATTTCTATCTTCAACATACAGTTCCAGATACAGCCCTGCCATTAGTTGAAGGCAGCCAATCCAATAGTTTCCGAAAAGTAGTCACTTCCTGACATCTGTATTCAAAGATATTTTATATATTAAGTACAGTGGCTTGCGAAAGTATACACGCCCCTTGGCATTTTTCCTATTTTGTTGCCTTAAAACCTGGAATTAAAATTGATGTTTGTATCATTTGATTTACACAACATGCCTACCACTTTGAAGATGCAAAATATATTTTATTGTGAAACAAACAAGAAATAAGACAAAAAAAAAAAAAAAAAACTTGAGCGTGCATAACTATTCACCCCCCCGCCCAAAGTCAATACTTTGTAGAGCCACCTTATGCAGCAATTCCAGCTGCAAGTCTCTTGGGGTATGTCTCTATAAGCTTGGCACATCTAGCCACTGGGATTTTTGTCCATTCTTCAAAGCAAAACTGCTCCAGCTCCTTCAAGTTGGATGGGTTCCGCTGGTGTACAGCAATCTTTAAGTCATACCACAGATTCTCAATTGGATTGAGGTCTGGGCTTTGACTAGGCCATTCCAAGACATTTAAATGTTTCCCCTTAAACCACTCAAGTTTTGCTTTAGCAGTATGCTTGGTGGTGTTCTCGGGGTGATGAGAGGTGTTGGGTTTGCGCCAGACATAGCGTTTTCCTTGATGGCCAAAAAGCTCAATTTTAGTCTCATCTGACCAGAGTACCTTCTTCCATATGTTTGGGGAGTCTCCCACATGCCTTTTGGGGAACACCAAACGTGTTTGCTTATTTTTTTCTTTAAGCAATGGCTTTTTTCTGGCCACTCTTCTGTAAAGCCCAGCTCTGTGGAGTGTACGGCTTAAAGTGGTCCTATGGACAGAGACTCCAATCTCTGCTGTGGAGCTTTGCAGCTCCTTCAGGGTTATCTTTGGTCTCTTTATTGCCTTTCTGATTAATGCCCTCCTTGCCTGGTCCGTGAGTTTTGGTGGGCGGCCCTCTCTTGGCAGGTTTGTTGTGGTGCCATATTTTTTCCATTTTTTAATAATGGATTTAATGGTGCTCTGTGGGATGTTCAAAGTTTCAGATATTTTTTTATAACCTAACCCTGATATGTACTTCTCCACAACTTTGTCCCTGACCTGTTTGGAGAGCTCCTTGGTCTTCATGGTGCCGCTTGCTTGGTGGTGCCCCTTGCTTAGTGGTGTTGCAGACTCTGGGGCCTTTCAGAACAGGTGTATATATACTGAGATCATGTGACAGATCATGTGACACTTAGATTGCACACAGGTGGACTTTATTTAACTAATTATGTGACTTCTGAAGGTAATTGGTTGCACCAGATCTTATTTAGGGGCTTCATAGCAAAGGGGGTGAATACATATGCACGCAACACTTTTCCGTTATTAATTTTTGATAATTTTTTTAAACAAGTTATTTTGTGTATGTCCATTACATGAAATCCAAATAAAAATCAATTTAAATTACAGGTTGTAATGCAACAAAATAGGAAAAACACGAAGGGGGATGAAGACTTTTGCAAGGCACTGTAGTTGCTTTCTCAGATCTGTATTCAAATAGTTTACAAAGTAGTTACTTTCTGAGATCTGTATTCAAATATTTTAGAAAAGTAGTCACTTTCTGAAATCTGTATTCAAATAGTTTTAATAAGTAGTCATTTTTGGGAATCTGTGTTCAAGTAGTTTTATTAAGTAGTCATTTTTTGGGCTCTGTGTTCAAATAGTTTTATTAAGTAGTCATTTTCTGAGATCTGAATTCAACTAGTTTTAATAAGTAGTCCTTTTTTGGGATCTGTATTTAAATAGTCGTAGTCACCTGGAAAGTAACTATTTGTTCCACATGAAAAATAGTTACTTTCCACAAAGTATAGTTAAAACTACACTTATCTCAGGTCTTGTTTGCACCTCTTATTTTCCAAGAAGGATTACGCCATGGAAGTGTAAACAAGACCATTTCTGGAAGAGTTGCAAATGATTAGCTGACCTGGCCCTGAGACATTAAGGTACTTAGACATTCTGAGCCAGAAAGACTACACCTTTTGAGTAGCGACCCACAAAGGAGCAACACAGGCGGTGCTACTGTAGATGTCGTCTGCATAGCCTGCCCTGGGGGACTATTCATCTCTGCCTGTCCCTGTCCTGTGTGCCCTGAGCTGGACGGACACACACACACACACACACACACACACACACACACACACACACACACACACACACACACACACACACACACAGTGCCCTGAGCTGGGCAGGGTTAAAAGTCCTCCTCTGTCAGTAAAATCTCATCTAATCTGCTGGTCCAGATGACTTCTGCCTTAATTACCTTGCCTTGCATAAGGAACTTTTACAGTAAGTAGAGGGAATTACTCAGCCATTGCATAAGCTAATATAGCAAAGGGGCAGAGAGGATTGTGATGGGGGGCAAACCATGTTCTCTCTCTGGCGGCATGTCATAAATTGGTTCCCTCAGGCTCAGACTCTGCACAGCAATTTATAAATTATATTTATATATATTTTTTGGACAGAGGTCTAATACAAGGTTGTCTGATAGTCTGAGCTCTTTGGGATGTTCTGGGTTAACTTTCGATACGAGGCAAATGTATTAGGTTTTATCATCTCAGACTTATTGGGTACGTTTACATGCACACTCAGATTAATATAATAGTTTGATTGAAGCGTTTACATGCTTTGCAAGAAGAACGATTTCCCTAATAATCCTTTTTACATGGACACATCTGAAATCAGGCTACCTGATGGGTCTTTGATAAATGCAGAAAATCGGCAATCAAAATAAACATTCTATCACAGCAACCATTTTATTTTTGGGAAGCCTATTTGATATTGATATAAGGTTTGTACGTGAAAATTATTTCTTAGACGCATTCTTTCAGTTTTTCCGAACTCACTTCACTCGCGCTAAAGCGGGAGGCTCGCTGGGCTGGTGCTAGCATGTGCAGATCAAATAAACCGCTGGAACGCCGATTAAGGTGTTTACATGTCCTAATCATTCAAAGGATTGGTCAGAAATCCAGGTGTTTTAGTCGGCGTGTGTTTACTTAAATTATGACCTTAAGCCAATTAAGATAAGCTGAGTAGGGTGTTTAGATTACTAATGCCATAATTGGCCTACTGCCATAATCAGTTTAATAATACTGAATTATTAGTGTGCATATAAATGTACTCATTGTTGCTTCGCATTCCAGGCTTCTATTGATCGGAAGACATCAGAGCCGTTTTCTGCAAACACAAATGTATGAGACTGTTGGTAGCGATAGAACACACGTGACCATCCTCTAGTCCCTTTCTCCATCATACCCCTGGGCCCTTGACTTCACCCTGATTGTGGTCCCAGATGATGGACTAACACTTCAAGTCCTGTTTGCTAAATGGTCTTTTCACGGTAGTGTGGTATCTAAATAATGATGCTAATTTTGCTGTGAGAACAAGGAGTCCGCTTACACTGTACTTTGATTGTAAAGGTTTATTTATATCACAAGATTTCAGCGTAAATTGACAGACATCTGCAGGCATCTGGAGAACAACGGACTCAAAATAATATGTTGTTCTGTCCTCCTTTGTTTTAACCGTGCTATTTATATCCTATGCCCTATGTAACATAATATGGGTGTTTTCCCATAAACCAATCCCAGGAGGCCACCTAACAGACTTCTTCTAACACACCATTTGCAAACATCAACAAAGTCATAAACTGTTTAAACACTACAGTAGCCTACCTCATATACAGTATATCCCAACCCCGCCATTTTCAGCATTGCCTCCATGGCTTTGACACGTCTTTGACCGTGGTCTGGTTGACTAATAGAGGATGTATTATCTGTTAAGAGACCATACTGGACAGATTATTGTGATTCATTGTGTTTCATCACCATTAATGTGATGGAAGAGGTTAGTATCGCTGCTTGGCCCAATGGGAGAAAATAGTTCCGAAAAGTTAAAATCATTGATGTTTGGCGCATCTTGACCTTCATCATAATGATAAAGGCTAACCACTTCTTTCAGGTTGGCATTTGGTGTGAGCCTATATTCAACTATCAATATACTGTTGAAGTTATTACTTTTCAAATACTCCCTTGACGCGTAACTTTCTTGCACACACTCCAATTAAAACGGATTAATTCATCTTAGAGAGGCCCATAGATGAATGTAGAAACAAAACTTGTGTCTATAACTGCATAAATGTACTTGTATCCACAGCCTCGTTCCTCTTCTATCCCTTTCTAACCTCACAGGCAGCCTAGCATGGTCGTGGTGTGGATGCTCTGCGCTGTCGGGGACGGACGACGACGACTGCCTTTGTTGCTATAACTACATGTCATGTTAGTAAGGGCACAGCAGAATATCCCTTCTATCGATTGACCTCAGTGTTTTCTGGGCTAATACATGGCAGGTGGGGTCGACGACGGAGCATTAAAATTTATACCGGGCCAGCGGCGCCGCGGTAGAGGACCCACCCATCCATCAAGACAGGGCTAGGCGCCAGCCAGCATTACAATTTAAGTTTTCAGTTCCATTCCATTTCAGACGTCTACACAGGGAGTTTATAAAACATCCATTTATAGGAAAGCCAAGCTGAGAACAGAAAGAGAATGTCAAAAAGTGGCAGGTTAATGTACTGTACAATGTCTGTTTAGTTATGAGAGAGAGAGATAGATAGAGAGAGAGAGAGAGAGAGCAACACAATCTCACACTCAATTCGTGGAAATGTGTACAAAAAAGTATTTCAGCAGATTTTGTATATTTTAGTGTGGCTCAATTCTTGTGAAAATGCACACATTTTTGTGCGACTTAATTTGTAGGAAAACACTATTTTTGCGGGGCAAACTTTGGAACAATCTTTTGAAAGTTATTGGAGCAATGCATTTTGGGCAATGGTGTTCTACACTGCCTTTTTTTGTGTTCCACATTTATTTCTATATATATATTTTTAAAAGGTATTAACAACCCAATATTGATAATCAACCAGGTTGTCACTGAAACAATAGTAGCCTTAATTTATTTTTATTATTTTTTTATGCCAATGCTGTTTTCTATACTTGTTTTCGCTTGATATTTTGGGATACTGGTGCTATGTCGGATTCTATGAGGGTTGCCAGATTGGAGTAAAAAAGCTGTATTTATCTAATTTGTTTTGGGTATCGATGAAGGTGTTTGATTGGGGAATGGGGATACATTTTCATGATGGGAAAATAATTCATTGATAAATGTGGGGAAAGACCTGCAAAACAAATATGTTTGGTTTAAATTCCCCTGGTGCAACTGCATGGTATTTGCAACTATAACGAGTCTGGACTATGATCAAATAAGCCATATCAATGCAGTTAAACAGGTTAATGTAAAAAATGAATTATGTTGGCTTACACTTTTGACACTTCCAAGGCCGTTTCATGATGATTATTACGGTCGTGTCAATCATGTTATATACACTGCTCAAAAAAATTAAGGGAACACTAAAATAACACATCCTAGATCTGAATGAATGAAATAATCTTATTAAATACTTTTTTCTTTACATAGTTGAATGTGCTGACAACAAAAGCACACAAAAGTGATCAATGGAATTCAAATGTATCAACCCATGGAGGTCTGGATTTGGAGTCACACTCAAAATTAAAGTGGAAAACCACACTACAGGCTGATACAACTTTGATGTAATATCCTTAAAACAAGTCAAAATGAGGCTCAGTACTGTGTGTGGCCTCCACGTGCCTGTATGACCTCCCTACAACGCCTGGGCATGCTCCTGATGAGGTGGTGGATGGTCTCCTGAGGGATCTCCTCCCAGACCTGGACTAAAGCATCCGCCAACTCCTGGACAGTCTGTGGTGCAACGTGGCGTTGGTGGATGGAGCGAGACATGATGTCCCAGATGTGCTCAATTGGATTCAGGTCTGGGGAACGGGCGGGACAGTCCATAGCATCAATGCCTTCCTCTTGCAGGAACTGCTGACACACTCCAGCCACATGAGGTCTAGCATTGTCTTGCATTAGGAGGAACCCAGGGCCAACTGCACCAGCATATGGTCTCACAAGGGGTCTGAGGATCTCATCTCGGTACCTAATGGCAGTCAGGCTACCTCTGGCGAGCACATGGAGGGCTGTGCGGCCCCCCAAAGAGATGCCACCCCATACCATGACTGACCCACCGCCAAACCGGTCATGCTGGAGGATGTTGCAGGCAGCAGAACGTTCTCCACGGCATCTCCAGACTCTGTCACGTCTGTCACATGTGCTCAGTGTGAACCTGCTTTCATCTGTGAAGAGCACAGGGCGCCAGTGGCGAATTTGCCAATCTTGGTGTTCTCTGGCAAATGCCAAACATCCTGCACAGTGTTGGGCTGTAAGCACAACCCCCACCTGTGGATGTCGGGCCCTCATACCACCCTCATGAAGTCTGTTTCTGACCGTTTGAGCAGACACATGCACATTTGTGGCCTGCTGGAGGTCATTTTGCAGGGCTCTGGCAGTGCTCCTCCTGCTCCTCCTTGCACAAAGGCGGAGGTAGCGGTCCTGCTGCTGGATTGTTGCCCTCCTACGGCCTCCTCCACGTCTCCTGATGTACTGGCCTGTCTCCTGGTAGCGCCTCCATGCTCTGGACACTACGCTGACAGACACAGCAAACCTTCTTGCCACAGCTCGCATTGATGTGCCATCCTGGATGAGCTGCACTACCTGAGCCACTTGTGTGGGTTGTAGACTCCGTCTCATGCTTCCACTAGAGTGAAAGCACCGCCAGCATTCAAAAGTGACCAAAACATCAGCCAGGAAGCATAGGAACTGAGAAGTGGTCTGTGGTTACCACCTGCAGAACCACTCCTTTGTTGGGGGTGTCTTGCTAATTGCCTATAATTTCCACCTGTTGTCTATTCCATTTGCACAACAGCATGTGAAATGTATTGTCAATCAGTGTTGCTTCCTAAGTGGACAGTTTGATTTCACAGAAGTGTGATTGACTTGGAGTTACATTGTGTTGTTTAAGTGTTCCCTTTCTTTTTTTGAGCAGTGTACTTACACTATTGTAACAAGGCATATGCCAGCATTGTAGGCCTACTGCCGCTGCCCAGAGACCTACTAGGCTTTCATGGCAACGGCCCTTAGTGCTCACTTTGCCACATATGAGCCCTGGATAGAGTCCCTGTTGCAGCTTTTACTTTATTTCGCTACATTGGTGGCAGCGTTGGGATCACGTCCAGCTCACGTCTAGTTATGTGATCAAGTGGTGGGAAGCATTCTGTTTTTCATCATTGTGTTGGGTGTAATTACATTGACATAGCTAGTGAACAATGGATAAGCAACAATGGACGAGACGGATAGAAGTAGTCACTACAGGTGTGATCAAGCCTTACATCAAAGTTGCCTGAAGCTGAATGGAAAGTGCTATGCCCTGACCAGTTATTCAGAAGAAAATCCTCTGTGACTGTCTAATTTACATAAGTTAACTTACCAGTGTGGACCCAAAACAAACACATTCTACACATTTACAAACTACCTGTTTAAAGTGTTATTACAACCATGGTGTTCTTTTGTTACTGAAGCTTATATCTAATAACCTGACAATGATCCACATCATATGGGTAGACAAATCATGTAAGTGTGTTATGCAGCAAAACACAACTATCCTTTTTTTAGGATGCAAACCAGTAATATGAATCACTGTTGATCCATCCTGTTCTGATCTAAGGAGATGGATGTAGGATTTTCTATGGCCTAGAATCGAAGCTAGGCCCTTCTTTGTTCTCATTGGCGAAGACTGAACTCAAGTTAGGGGTTATATGTCAGATTCTCCTATACCACTTTGCCCAACATGTTATACCCCAGAGGTTGTAAATAAACCCTTTTTAAGGTGATATAACTTGTATCATTATTATAGGGCTGTGAAACCCATAGTCGATTGGCTTCAGACTGAGCATTTCTCACTGGAAATTGCTGCTGACATTGAACATAGCTTAGGGTTAGGGTATTTAATTCATTTCAAACTCTCCTATGGCACTATTCCCAACATCTCATACCCCATAGGTTGTAAATAACCCTTTTTAAGGTGATATAACTTGTATCATTATTATAGGGCTGTGAAACCCATAGCCGAATGGCATCCGCCTGCATTTCTCATCATTTATTTATGGAGAGCAATTTCCGTTTTATAACAGGTAGTGTTAATTTATTTACAGTAGTGTGTTGATTAATTATTGCTTTATTCAGTGGAAATACAGAATATGTATAAAAATGCCAAATATACCAAAAGCTAAATCAAGCAGAGATTTACGACTATTTAATGTTAGTCATTACTGAAACATGCAAACTACAAACATTTAACCAGTTAAAGATAATGAATACATGACAACTAGATACAAATATTTTATTACAAATAATTTACACAAAAGTCAAGACTTGGCTATAACAATACAAATAATGTGAGTGTGTAATTGTTTGCGTGTGTATGTGTATTATGGTGTGTATTTTATAATTTCACATCATAAAAATGTAGCACCATTACCCAATCAAAAACCTTCATCGATACCAAATAATTATCTGTATTTTTTCTCCAATCTGGCAACCCTCATAAAATAGCCATGTATAAAATGCATTATGAAAGAAATTGTAACAGCGCCGGAAGAAGATGGCTGCCGTTTTACAGCCCTCTAACTAATTGTACTACTATGTGTGTTTTTCCGCGTTATTTGTAATTTATTTTGTACATAATGTTTCTGCCATCGTCTCTTATAACCAAAGAGAGCTTCTGGATATCAGGACAGCGATTACTCACCTCGCGTTGGACGAAGACTTTTTCTTCAACGAGGCGTTCGCGAAGGATATTCTACAGACTCCCGACAAGGCCCAGATCCCCGTCATTCGCGTGAGGAAGAGACGGAGATATCGTGGACGCAGATCCGGGTGCCTTGTAAGGATCCGACGGCGAACGAGTAAACTGCCTCTCCCATCAATCCTATTAGCCAATGTTCAATCTTTTGAGAATAAAATTGACGATTTAAGATTACGGTTATCCTACCAACGGGACATTAAAAACTGTAATATCTTATGTTTCACGGAGTCGTGGCTGAACGAAAACAATGACAACATTCAGCTAGCGGGCTATACGCTACATCGACAGGACAGAACTGCAGACTCTGGTAAGACAAAGGGTGGCGGTCTGTGTATATTTGTAAACAACAGCTGGTGCACAAAATCAAATACTAAGGAAGTCTCGAGGTTTTGCTCGCCTGAGGTAGAGTATCTTATGATAAGCTGTAGACCACACTATTTACCAAGAGAGTTTTCATCTATATTTTTCATAGCTGTCTATTTACCACCACAAACCAATGCTGGCATTAAGATTGCACTGAATGAGTTGTACAAGGCCATTAATCAACAGGAAAACGCTCATCCAGATGCAGCGCTCCTAGTAGCCGGGGACTTTAATGCAGGGAAACTTAAATCCGTTCTACCTCATTTCTACCAGCATGTTAAATGTGCAACCAGAGGGGAAAAAACTCTAGACCACCTTTACTCCACACACAAAGACGCATACAAAGCTCTCCCTCGCCCTCCATTTGGCAAATCTGACCATAACTCTATCCTCCTGATTCCTGCTTATAAGCAAAAACTGAAGCAGGAAGCACCAGTGATTCGGCTAATAAAAAAGTGGTCAGATGACGCAGATGCTAAGCTACAGGACTGTTTTGCTAGCACAGACTGGAACATGTTCCGGGATTCTTCAGACAGCATTGAGGAGTACACCACATCAGTCACTGGCTTCATCAATAAGTGCATCGATGATGTCGTCCCCACAGTGACCGTACGTACATACCCCAACCAGAAGCCATGGATTACAGGAAACATCCGCACTGAGCTAAAGGGTAGAGCTGCCGCTTTCAAGGAACGGGACTCTAACCCGGACGCTTATAAGAAATCCCGCTATGACCTCCGACGAACCATCAAACAGGCAAAGAGTCAATACAGGTCTAAGATTGAATCATACTACACTGGCTCTGACGCTCGTCGGATGTGGCAGAGCTTGAAAACTATTACAGACTACAAAGGGAAGCACAGCCGCGAGCTGCCCAGTGACACAAGCCTACCAGACGAGCTAAACCACTTCTATGCTCGCTTCGAGGCAAGCAACACTGAAGCATGCACGAGAGCACCAGCTGTTCCGGACGACTATGTGATCACGCTCTCCGTAGCCGATGTGAGTAAGACTTATAAGCAGGTCAACATTCACAAGGCCGCAGGGCCAGACGGATTACCAGGACGTGTACTCCGAGCATGTGCTGACCAACTGGCAAGTGTCTTCACTGACATTTTCAACATGTCCCTGACTGAGTCTGTAATACCAACATGTTTCAAGCAGACCACCATAGTCCCCGTGCCCAAGAACTCTAAGATAACCTGCCTAAATGACTACCGACCCGTAGCACTGACGTCTGTAGCCATGAAGTGCTTCGAAAGACTGGTCATGGCTCACATCAACAGCATAATCCCAGAAACCCTAGACCCACTCCAATTTGCATACCGCCCCAACAGATCCACAGATGATGCAATCTCTATCGCACTCCACACTGCCCTTTCCCACCTGGACAAGAGGAACACCTACGTGAGAATGCTATTCATTGACTACAGCTCAGCATTCAACACCATAGTGCCCTCTAAGCTCATCACTAAGCTAAGGATCCTGGGACTAAACACCTCCCTCTGCAACTGGATCCTGGACTTCCTGACGGGCCGCCCCCAGGTGGTAAGGGTAGGTAACAACACATCTGCCACACTGATCCTCAACACGGGGGCCCCTCAGGGGTGCGTGCTCAGTCCCCTCCTGTACTCTCTGTTCACCCATGACTGCATGGCCAGGCACGACTCCAACACCATCATTAAGTTTGCCGACGACACAACAGTGGTAGGCCTGATCACCGACAACGATGAGACAGCCTATAGGGAGGAGGTCAGAGATCTGGCCGTGTGGTGCCAGGACAACAACCTCTCCCTCAACGTGACCAAGACAAAGGAGATGATTGTGGACTACAGGAAAAAAAAGAGGACTGAGCACGCCCCCATTCTCATCGACGGGGCTGTAGTGGAACAGGTTGAGAGCTTCAAGTTCCTTGGTGTCCACATCACCAACGAACTATCATGGTCCAAACACACCAAGACAGTCGTGAAGAGGGCACGACAAAGCCTATTCCCCCTCAGGAGACTAAAAAGATTTGGCATGGGTCCTCAGATCCTCAAAAAATTCTACAGCTGCACCATCGAGAGCATCCTGACTGGTTGCATCACCGCCTGGTATGGCAACTGCTTGGCCTCTGACCGCAAGGCACTACAGAGGGTAGTGCGTACGGCCCAGTACATCACTGGGGCAAAGCTCCCTGCCATCCAGGACCTCTATACCAGGCGGTGTCAGAGGAAGGCCCTCAAAATTGTCAAAGACTCCAGCCACCCTAGTCATAGACTGTTCTCTCTGCTACCGCACGGCAAGCGGTACCGGAGTGCCAAGTCTAGGTCCAAAAGACTTCTCAACAGCTTCTACCCCCAAGCCATAAGACTCCTGAACAGCTAATCATGGCTACCCGGACTATTTGCACTGCCCCCCCCACCCCATCCTTTTTACGCTGCTGCTACTCTGTTAAGTATTTATGCATAGTCACTTTAACTCTACCCACATGTACATATTACCTCAACTACCTCAACTAGCCGGTGCCCCCGCACATTGACTATGCAACGGTACCCCCCTGTATATATAGCCTCCCTACTGTCACTTTATTTTACTGTATATATAGCCTCCCTACTGTCACTTTATTTTACTTCTGCTCTTTTTTTCTCAACACTTTTTTGTTGTTGTTGTTTTATTCTTACTTTTTTGTTTAAAATAAATGCACTGTTGGTTAAGGGCTGTAAGTAAGCATTTCACTGTAATGTCTGCACCTGTTGTATTCGGCGCATGTGACCAATAAAATTTGATTTGATTTGATTTGATTTGATTTGAATTGCGTAATGTAGGCTCCACGAAATATGAAATGCGTTATGAAGAAAAGGGTGTAGACCTACTGTTGTCTACAAGAAAAAAGGGCCTTTCTGACTACAAGTGCACCAGCATCCCAAAGTATTAAGCGAAAACAAGCATAGAAAACAGTGTTGGCATTATTATTTTTTTAAACAACATAAGGCTACTATTGTAATTATTTCGGTGACAACCTGGTTGATTAACAATATTGGGCTGTTAAAACGTTAAAAAATATATCTAAATTCATGTGGGACACAAAAAACAGGCAGTGTAGAATACCATTGCCCATCATGCATTGCTCTAATAACTTTCAAAATATTGTTGTGAAGTTTGACCCCAAAAAAACATTTTCCATTGAAGGAAGTCGCACAATAATGGGTTTATTTTCCTACGAATTAAGTTGCACAAAAATGTTTATTTTCACACAAATTAAGCCACTTTTTTACACATTCGCACGAATTGAGTGTGAGATTGTGTTGCTCTCTCTCTCTCATAACTAAACAGACATTGTACAGTACATTAACCTGAGAGAGAGAGAGAGGGGGAGTACACACCACAGTTTTAATGCAGTTATGTTAACTCCTTCATGGGCTTTACACAGCACTAACCAGGCACTTTTAGGATGTACAAACATTTAACAAACCTTTATTATATGGTGTGCTATAAAAGAGAAATGTTTACTGTAAAGGTTAGTGTGTGGGGTAGTTTTTATATATATATTCTTTTAAATTAGCATATTTTCAGAATCGTTTTACCATATGTTGAACTCATCAAGAACCCATATTGCTCATATATGCATATCCCTTGTAATAGTAAAACCTTGGACAGTTAGTACTGAAATATAATCCTATTATATTAACTGTGTGTGTTTGAATATGTATGTAAGATTAACAGTGTGAGTCTCAGGTTGTGAGGTGTCCAAAGAGGCACCAGTTGTTAGCACGTGTCTAAATGAACAGCCAAAGACACTTCGAGCACCAGCATCAAATGCTGATCACTCAGTGTTGTATTATATTTGGGTTCTGTTGGGTTCCGCTTTATTCATTGCGGCTGGTTTGCATTCACAACATGTCTGTACCTCTCTCTGTACTTCTCTTCCTCTCTCTCGGCTCCTCTCTCTGCTCCTCTCTCACTCTCTCTCTTCCTCTCCTCTTTCTCAGGGAAAGGAGAGAACAAGAGGTGGAAAGACTGAGAAAGTGAAAAGAGAAGAAAGAGAGAGAGATGAAAAGGGCAGTGGGAAAACAAGAAAACAAACAAGCTAGAAGGGAGGAAGAGGAAGGGTAAAAGGAGGTGGAGAGAGAAAGTAATAGTGTGAGGGAGGGAGGAAGAGAGAGAGGGAGCAGTGTGAGTGCCTGTCTGGAACGTGAGGATATAAATAGACTTGGTTGGTGCTAAAGATAGACCAGAGCAGGTTTTAAGAAGCTCTTTGAGACGAGGGAGGGAGGGAGGGAGAGAGGGAGAGAGGGAGAGAGGGAGGGAGGGAGGGAGGGAGGGAGGGAGGGAGGGAGAGAGGGAGAGAGAAACTCTGCAGCAATATCTGTCAAGTGCTCTGTTAGATGTTAAGTGCTTTATTTACCTGTATTACAGAATTCCAAAGGTCAATCAATATATTTTAAATCCTATTAAGAATGGAGATGTGTCCTTCTTTCTCTATTTCTCCTCTCTGGAGATCCACAGGAAATGAATCCACGGAGGACCACACAGAACATGTCTTCTGAATACCAGGCTTTAGTGTTGGGGACCTTAGTAATATCTGTTTTGCTGCCGTTCAAAGGAACCAGATAGAGCTATGTCCCCCACGGTCCCCAAACTGTTTAAGATCGGAGGAACCATAGTCTGTTGAGTTGACAGATCAGCCAGTTCCAGTCTGATTAACACAATCCTGAGATTGTCTTTGATGTGATCTGGTCTCCTGCTCAAAGAATTCACCAGAAAGGTGTCAGCTCATTAAAGCCAGGAAGACCATGAACAGATTTTCTGAATGGTTTTACCATATGTCGAACTAGTTGTTACGAACCCCGTGGGTTTAAACATCTAGGGTGGATGGAGAAGAGACCCGTAACATAAATCATGCAAATTAGAATCGTGACATGGAACAGGGAGAACAAAAACTACACGACAACCATAAACTACCGTCAAACATTAAAAGGTTTATTTTTGAACACACGGTAAAGGTTTGGGAAAAGGGCTGAGCAGGACCCAAGAAATGAAACAATAGTGTAAAACACCCCTAAACTGATCTTGCCTGCCTCAAGAACCGCTAAGCTACTGCTAATCATACAAAAGTACAGTGGGTGGTCCGCTCAGGTCTAACTAGTGTTTTTAGACAGTTTTCTTCCTACGGGTAATGTACGCCCAAGGGCAACTTTCTTAAATTCCCCTTTTCCCAGAAACACACAAAGTTACCAAACAGAGTAACCAGCAAATGAGTGAGTACACAAAACATAGGACACCACAGTATCCAAACTCACATACGAAAAGTAGTCTAACAAAGTTACCAAACAGAGGAACCAGCAACTTAGTGCGTAAACAAAACACAGGACACCACAGTATCCATACTCACATACGGAAATAGTCTCCAACAACAAACACAACTGACCGGCTGTTAAACAATGGGATGTGTGATTGAAAAACCAAAAACAGGTGGTGCAATGCAGAGGAATGTTCACGGATTGGTCCACCTTAGCAATCAGCAGACACCCCAACGACCACCAATCAGGAACATACAGGACACCTGTGATTAGGGCAGAAGGAGAGGAAAAACACAAAAAGACACAGGATACCTGTATCCGTAACACTAGTCAAGAACCCACATTGCTTATTAATTCATATCAAACGTCTTTAAATAACTGCGTAAATCTAACTGTCCAAAGCCTCATTCCTCCTCTATCCCTTTTTAACCAGGCAGCCTAGCATGGCAGTAGCCTAGTGTTTCTGGCTGGCCGCTCTGCGCTGTCGGAGGACTGGAGAGCCTTCTATTAAACATGTACGGTGGTGCTGTCACACTGTTAAAATGATACTGGGCGCCGAGCTGCCGGGCCCTGAAATAGAGGGGAGAGCCATTTCCATATCATGAGATGGTAATAGTAGTAGAATATTGTACAGTTTTCTGTAGTAGTAACATATTGTACAGTTTCCTGTGGTAGTTTTCCAAGATGATGGCGTAGCAGTGTGGTCGTGTATTGTGTTGTGTCCTCGTGTAAATAGCCTGTTTATTAGTGTCGTATCGGATGAATGGTGGCAATTATTGCTGATGAACAAAAGGAGTCTGCTCATACTGCACGTTGATCATAAGGTTTATTCAGATCACAAGCTTCAGCATGGGTGACAGACTCGCGAGGTCTGGAGAGCAGTGTCCTCCAATTCTAATTGCTGCTCTGGGGTTTATGGTCTAAAACCCTTCTTATATAGACAATACCAAAATAAGGGTTACCCCCTCTTCTGGCCAATCACCAGTCTCCCCTCGGGCGTCACCCTCCAAGCGGCACATTTCAAATAACATCATAAAACATCCCCCCTCTGGCCTGAACAACCAACATTCCATTTCGTCATGAAAAACATTTAACAAAGACATAATTTTAATACACTACATTAGTTTTTTGTCTTTTTTTCGTATATATTTCTCTATCTCACTTTCCATCCTTTAACCAAATATACTTTCCTGCAACCCGCCTCACCCAATGCCTCGAGCCAGGCCCATCTCCCGGCTATCTACAGTGGGGAAAAAAAAGTATTTAGTCAGCCACCAATTGTGCAAGTTCTCCCACTTAAAAAGATGAGAGAGGCCTGTAATTTTCATCATAGGTACACGTCAACTATGACAGACAAAATGAGAAAAGAAAATCTAGAAAATCACATTGTAGGATTTTTAATGAATTTATTTGCCAATTATGGTGGGAAAAAAGTATTTGGTCAATAACAAAAGTTTCTCAATACTTTGTTATATACCCTTTGTTGGCAATGACACAGGTCAAACGTTTTCTGTAAGTCTTCACAAGGTTTTCACACACTGTTGCTGGTATTTTGGCCCATTCCTCCATGCAGATCTCCTCTAGAGCAGTGATGTTTTTGGGGCTGTCGCTGGGCAACACAGACTTTCAACTCCCTCCAAAGATTTTCTATGGGGTTGAGATCTGGAGACTGACTAGGCCACTCCAGGACCTTGAAATGCTTCTTACGAAGCCACTCCTTCATTGCCCGGGCGGTGTGTTTGGGATCATTGTCATGCTGAAAGACCCAGCCACGTTTCATCTTCAATGCCCTTGCTGATGGAAGGAGGTTTTCACTCAAAATCTCACGATACATGGCCCCATTCATTCTTTCCTTTACACAGATCAGTCGTCCTGGTCCCTTTGCAGAAAAACAGCCCCAAAGCATGATGTTTCCACCCCCATGCTTCACAGTAGGTATGGTGTTCTTTGGATGCAACTCAGCATTCTTTGTCCTCCAAACACGACGAGTTGAGTTTTTACCAAAAAGTTCTATTTTGGTTTCATCTGACCATATGACATTTTCCCAATCCTCTTCTGGATCATCCAAATGCACTCTAGCAAACTTCAGACGGGCCTGGACATGTACTGGCTTAAGCAGGGGGACACGTCTGGCACTGCAGGATTTGAGTCCCTGGCGGCGTAGTGTGTTACTGATGGTAGGCTTTGTTACTTTGGTCCCAGCTCTCTGCAGGTCATTCACTAGGTCCCCCCGTGTGGTTCTGGGATTTTTGCTCACCGTTCTTGTGATCATTTTGACCCCACGGGGTGAGATCTTGCGTGGAGACCCAGATCGAGGGAGATTATCAGTGGTCTTGTATGTCTTCCATTTCCTAATAATTGCTCCCACAGTTGATTTCTTCAAACCAAGCTGCTTACCTATTGCAGATTCAGTCTTCCCAGCCTGGTGCAGGTCTACAATTTTGTTTCTGGTGTCCTTTGACAGCTCTTTGGTCTTGGCCATAGTGGAGTTTGGAGTGTGACTGTTTGAGGTTGTGGACAGGTGTCTTTTATACTGATAACAAGTTCAAACAGGTGCCATTAATACAGGTAACGAGTGGAGGACAGAGGAGCCTCTTAAAGAAGAAGTTACAGGTCTGTGAGAGCCAGAAATCTTGCTTGTTTGTAGGTGACCAAATACTTATTTTCCACCATAATTTGCAAATAAATTCATAAAAAATCCTACAATGTGATTTTCTGGAGAAAAAAAATCTCAATTTGTCTGTCATAGTTGACGTGTACCTATGATGAAAATTACAGGCCTCTCTCATCTTTTTAAGTGGGAGAACTTGCACAATTGGTGGCTGACTAAATACATTTTTTCCCCACTGTACCTCTCTGTCAACCGGACGGGACCTCCTAGTGTCGACACGGAGCCCTGCAGATCCATCACCACTGGTCTGCCGACGTAATCGTCTGATGTGGTTTCAACAGGCTTCCCGTTGTGACAACCACAAAGATCCATCTGCTAGCCCCGGCCCACTAGCACGCGCAATCAATAGCCGTGCCTCCTGCTCGCCTGTGCTGTAGCAGCCTAACAAACTGCTCCCGGACATAGCTATTGCTGTTCACTGGACCTTATGATCACTCAGCTACACAGCTGATGCCTGCTGGACTGTTCCTTTACACGGTACCCTATCCTGTTTATCTGTTTAGCCTCAGCCCAAACTTTCGTCGCCATTACCAGTTGTTGTCTTAGCCCTCTCGAATAACACCTGTGATTGCGTTATGCCTCTCTCCCATGTCAATATGCCTAGCTTATTGCTGTTTGGGCTAGTTCTTATTGCACTATTTCACTGTAGAACCTCCAGTCCCGCTCAACCAACCTCAGAGAGCTCCTTTGTCCCACCCCCCATACACGCGGAGACCGGCTCAATCGGTACCTCCAGTGATGCTACCTTTTCATCGTTACCCAATGCTTAGGTGTACCTCCACTGTACTCATATCCTTCCATATCCTTGTCTGTACATAATGCCCTGAATCTATTCTACAACGCCCGGAAATCTGCCCCTTTTATTCTCTGTACCCAACGCACTTGAAGACCAGTTCTTAAAGCCTTTAGCCGTATCCTTATTATATTCCTCCTCTGTTCCTCTGGTGATGTAGAGGTTAACCCAGGCCCTGTAGCCCCCAGTATCACTCCTACTCCCCAGGCGCTATCATTTGTTGACTTCTGTAACCGTAAAAGCCTTGGATGCTTGCATGTCAACATCAGAAGCCTCCTCCCCAAGTTTGAGTTATTCACTGTGTTAGCACACTCTGCCAACCCTGATGTTCTAGCAGTGTCTGAATCCTGGCTTAGTAAGGCCACCAAAAATTCAGACATTTCCATCCCGAATTACGACATTTAACGTCTAGATAGAACTGCCAAAGGGGGCGGAGTTGCAATCTACTATAGAAATAGCCTGCAGAGCTCTATCATACTATCCAGGTCTGTGCCCAAACAGTTTGAGCTTCTACTTCTAAAAATCCACCTTTCCTGAAATAAGTCTCTCACTGCTGCTGCTTGCTACAGACCCCCCTCAGTCCCCAGTTGTGCCCTGGACACCATATGTGAATTGCTTGCCCCCCATCTATCCTCAGAGTTCGTACTGCTTGGTGACCTAAATTGGGATATGCTAAACACCCCGGCCGTCCTACAATCTAAACTAAAGGCCCTCAATCTCACACAAATTATCAACGAACCTACCAGGTACAACCCTAAATCCGTAAACATGGGCACCCTCATAGATATCATCCTGATTAATTTACCCTCTAAATACACCTCCGCTGTCTTCAACCAGGATCTCAGCGATCACTGCCTCATTGCCTGCGTCCGTAATGGGTCCGCGGTCAAACGACCACCCCTCATCACTGTCAAACACTCCCTAAAACACTTCAGCGAGCAGGCCTTTCAAATTGACCTGGCCCGGGTGATAAACTGTCACCACTGATAAATCTATGATAATCGAGAATTTCAATAAGCATTTTGCTACGGCTGGCCATGCTTTCCACCTGGCTACCCCTACCCCGGCCACCAGCTCTGCACCCTCCACTGCAACTCTCCTTCACCCAAATTCAGATAGCTGGTGTCCTGAAAGAGCTGCAAAATCTGGACCCCTACAAATCATCTGGGCTAGACAATCTGGATCCTTTCTTTCTAAAATTAGCCGCCGAAATTGTCGCAACCCCTATTACTAGCCTGTTCAACCTCTCTTTCGTATCGTCTGAGATCCCCAGAGATTGTAAAGCTGCCGCAGTCAACCTCCTCTTCAAAGGGGGTTACACTCTAGATCCAAACTGTTACAGACCTATTTCCATCCTGCCCTGCCTTTCGAAAGTATTTGAAAGCCAAGTTAACAAACCAGACCATTTCAAAACCCACCGTACCTTCTCCGCTATGCAATCTGGTTTCCGAGCTGGTCATGGGTGCACCTCAGCCACGCTCAAGGTCCTAAACGATATAATAACCGCAATCGATACAAGACAGTACTGTGCAGCCGTCTTTATCGAACTGGCCAAGGCTTTTGACTCTGTCAACCACCGCATTCTTATTGGCAGACTAAATAGCCTTGGTTTCTCAAATGACTGCCTCACCTGGTTTACCAACTACTTCTCAGATAGGGTTCAATGTGTCAAATCGGAGGGCCTGTTGTCTGGACCTCTGGCAGTCTCTATGGGGGTGCCACAGGGTTCAATTCTTGGGCCGACTCTATTCTCTGTGTATATCAATGATGTCGCTCTTGCTGCTGGTGACTCTCAGATCCACCTCTACGCAGACGACACCATTTTGTATACATCTGGTCCTTCATTGGACACTGTGTTAACAAACCTCCAAACGAGCTTCAATGCCATACAACACTCCTTCTATGGCCTCCAACTGCTCTTAAACGCTAGTAAAACTAAATGCATGCTCTTCAATCGAACGCCGCTTGCACCCGCCCGCCCGACTAGAATCACTACTCTCGGCGGGTCTGACTTAGAATATGGGGACAACTACAAATACCTAGTTGTCTGGTTAGACCGTAAACTCTCCTTCCAGACTCACATTAAGCATCTCCAATCAAAAGTTAAATCTAGAATCGGCTTCCTATTTCGCAACAAAGCCTCCTTCACTCATGCTGCTAAACATGCCCTCGTAAATCTGACTATCCTACCGATCCTTGACTTTGGCGATGACACTTACAAAAAAACTTCCAACACTCTACTCAGCAAATTGGATGTAGTCTATCACAGTGCCATCCGTTTTGTCTCCAAAGCCCCATACACTACCCACCACTGTGACCTGTACGCTCTTGTTGGCTCGCCCTCACTACATATTCGTCGCCAAACCCACTGGCTCCAGGCCATCTATAAATCACTGCTAGGCAAATCCCCGCCTTATCTTAGCTCATTGGTCACCATAGCAACACCCACCCGTAGTATGCGCTCCAGCAGGTATATCTCACTGGTCATCCCCAAAGCCAACACCTCCAGTTCTCTGCTGCCAATGACTGGAACGAATTGCAAAAATCTATGAAGCTGGAGACTCTTATCTCCCTCACTAACTTTAAGCATCAGTTGTCAGAGCACCTTACCAGTCACTGCACCTATACACAGCCCATCTGAAATTAGCCCACCGAACTACCTATTTATTTTGCTCATTTGCACCCCAGTATCTCTATTTGCACATCATCTCTTGCACATCTATCATTCCAGTGTTAATACTAATTGTAATTATTTTGCACTATGGCCTATTTATTGCCTTACCTCCATAACTTGCTACATTTGCACACACTGTATATATATTTTCTGTTGTATTTTAGACTTTATGTTTTGTTTTACCCCATATGTAACTCTGTGTTGTTGTTTTTATCGCACTGCTTTGCTTTATCTTGGCCAAGTCGCAGTTGTAAATGAGAACTTGTTCTCAACTGGCTTACCTGGTTAAATAAAGGTGAAATAAATAAAATCATAATAATGTTAACAAATGTTTCCAATGCCAATAAAGCCCTTAAATTGAAATAGAGAGAGAAAGATAGAGGGAGTAATTCTGCAGCAATAACATATGTTTCCCATGCCAATAAAGCCCTTAAATTGAAATTGAGAGAGAGAGACAGTGAGAGAGGGAGTAATTCTGCAGCAATAACAAATGTTTCCCATGCCAATAAAGCCCTTCAATTGAAATAGAGAGAGAGAGAGAGAGAGAGAGAGAGAGAGAGAGAGAGAGAGAGAGAGAGAGAGAGAGAGAGAGAGAGAGAGAGAGAGAGAGAGAGAGAGAGAGAGAGAGAGAGAGAGAGAGAGAGAGAGAGAGAGTGAGTGAGTAACTCTGCAGCAATATCTGTCAAGTGTTTTATTTACCTTGATTGCCAGATTCAAAAGGTTAGTCATTGCCTCCTAAATCCTATCCTACTGAGACGTGTCATTATAGCAAATACACTCTTTCTCTATTGCAGACCTTGTTAATATCTGTTCCGCTGCTGTTTTAAGGAACCAGATAGAACTCCCCCACGGTCCCCGGACTGTTTATGATGGGCTTTTTTTAAATCCCTTTTGCTACTTGGTTTCCATGCTTATCCCACAATCTTACAGGCAACCACCGCTCTTAGACTCCATCTTGTTGGTTGCTATCCCTACCAATGTTCCCGAGCCTATAGCCTGAAACGAAATAAAAACAGGGCTGTAGAATAGAACAAACCAGCTCAACCTAACACTGACACGACAATTTACTGCCAATATCATGGTCAGCCAATTTTACTGCCAATATCATGGGGGAGAAAATTGGTACATTCAGAAACAATACATTCAAATGGAATCGTATCAGTGTTCCCCTCTTACTACAACAGCACAGGCCAATCCCACCCCAGCTCTCACAAGTCCTTGATATTTTCTCCATAGTTCATATGTGGGTGTGTCAGTCCCTTAACAAAAATGTGATTGATGAGACTCCTTGAAACCTGCTGCAGTGTTGTTTTTTTATGTGTACCGTAGCAATACCGCAATTGGATTTACTGATGGTTCTGTTCTGTATTCCTGTGTTTTAGATGGGTTTGTTTTTGGCTTTGTACCACTGATTTTGCTTTTGTTACGCTAATCAACTCTGACCTCCCTTTTCAATGGACTGTATGTGTGCTTTGAAGATGAATTGATCATGGGTAATATTTAGTTCATACTGCAGTTCTTCCACAAATCCCCAAAGCTTTTTTTATTGTGTTGTGGTATCCTACTTCATTCTCATCCTCTTTTAACGGGACACATCACTATAGGTCTGTCACGGAATCAGCCAAGGCTGCTCCTCCTCCTTGCTCGGGCAGGCTTCGGCGTTCGTCATCCCCGGAGTACTAGCTGCCACCGATCTTTGTTTCGGTGTTTGAATTGTTTTGTCCTGATTGTGTACACCTGTTCCCCATTACGTTGTATTGTATTCCCTATTTTACCCTCTGTCGTTCATTGTGTGTTGTGTGTTATTGTATTCGTCATCGGCAGTGTTCGTGTGCGGGTTGTTTTTCCTCCTTGTGTGGAGATTGTTTCCTTCTCTGGTTACTTTCAAGTAAAGTACGTTTCCAGTAAGCTCTGTGTCCTGCGTTTGACTTCGCCTACCGCATTTCACCGTCGCATTCTGACAGAATAACACAACACGATGGAGTCAGCAGGATCGGCCGCGCCAAGGGGAGCACTGGAGAAGCGTGTAACCCAACAAGAGGCCATGATCCAGCACCTGGGCACCACCATCCAAAGGGTGATGGACACCTTGAGGTGATGGGAGAGTGGAGGTTTGCCCACACCTCATCCTACGATACCACCACCATCAGCCATACCCATCGTTCCATCTCCGGAGTCCAGTGGGATTCGGCTCTCGCTCCCGAGGGCTTATGATGGCACCGCGGCCGGGTGTCAGGGTTTCCTACTCCAGGTTGAACTCTACCTAGCAACCATTCACCCGGCGCCCTCGGGATACGAGAGCGTGTCCGCCCTCATCTCCTGTCTGTCCGGCAAGGCGCTGGAATGGGCCAACGCCGAATGGGGTGGGATAGACGCCGCTACGGTCAGCTATGCGGAGTTCACCCGTATAGCCCAGTATTCGATCATCCCCCAGAGGGTAAAGAGGCGGGTGAGCGTCTATTCAACCTTAGACAGGGGAGGAGGAGCACGCAGGAGTTCGCGCTGGACTTCCGGACGCTGGCTGCCAACGCGGGATGGAATGAGAGGGCCCTCATCGACCACTACAGATGCAGCCTGAGGGAGGACGTGCGTCGGGAATTGGCCTGCAGGGACACCAACCTCAGCTTTGATCAACTGGTGGACATGTCGATTCGCCTGGATACCCTGTTGGCTACCCGCGGACGTCCGGATTCGGGGCCGTCCATTCCATCCCCCAGCACTTCCGAGCCGACCCCTATGGAGCTCGGGGGTGCTGGTGCTAGGGAGACCAGGAGGGAGACCAGGAGGGAGGCCGTCCCCTGCACCAACTGTGGCCGCAGAGGACACACTGCTGGTCGGTGCTGGGGAGGGTCTCCTAGGAATCGAGGCAGTGGGCGACGCACTGATGAGTCATTCCAGATGAGTAGGCACCCAACTCACCCAGAGCTCTCTGCTGATCATATGTGTATTCAAGTGGTGTTTCCCGAGGTTTCTCCTCACTCCCTGCATAAGGCGCTAGTAGATTCAGGCGCAGCAGGGAATTTTATCGATCGCCAGTTCACCTATAAGTTAGGAATTCCCATCGTACCTGTTGATGTGCCCTTCCCTATTCATGCCCTAGATAGCCGCCCATTGGGGTCAGGATTGATTAGGGAGGTCACGGCGCCTCTCGCGATGAAAACGCAGGAGGGTCATGAGGAGATAGTACGTTTGTATTTGATTGATTCTCCTGCATTTCCTGTGGTGTTGGGGCTTCCCTGGTTAACAGCTCCTGACTCCAACATTTCATGGCAGCAGAGAGCTCTCCAGGGATGGTCTGATCAGTGTACTGGGCGGTGTGTAGGCGTTTCCGTAGGGGCAACGACGGTGGAAAGCCCGAACCAAGTTCCCACCTTGCACATTCCACCTGAGTATGCCGATTTGGCTCTCGCCTTCAGTAAGAAGAAGGCGACTCAATTACCACCTCATCGACAGGGGGATTGTGCGATAGACCTCCAGGTAGGCGCTTCCACGTAGTCACGTGTATCCTCTGTCTCAGGAGGAGACGGCCGCTATGGAGACCTACGTCACCGATTCTTTGAGACAGGATTACATACGGCCGTCTACTTCCCCTGCGTCCTCGAGTTTCTTTTTTGTGAAGAAGAAGGATGGGGGTTTACGCCCGTGTATTGATTACGGTGGTCTAAATCAGATCACCATCAAATACAGCTATCTTCTCCCTCTGATCGCTAGTATGACGGAGTCATTACACAGGGCACGATTCTTCACAAAATTGGATCTCAGGAGCGCGTACAACCTGGTGCGCATTAGGGAGGGAGATGAGTGGAAGACAGCATTCAGTACCACCTCGGGTCACTATGAGTACCTCGTCATGCCATACGGGTTAATGAATGCTCCTTCAGTCTTCCAATCATTTGTGGACGAGATTTTCCGGGACTTGCATGGACAGGGTGTTGTGGTATATATTGATGACATCCTAATATACTCCGCTACACGAGCCGAGCATGTGTCCCTGGTGCGTCGAGTGCTTGGTAGACTGTTGGAGCATGACCTGTATGCGAAGGCGGAGAAATGTCTGTTCTTCCAGGAGTCCATCTCCTTCCTGGGACATCGGTTGTCTGCGTCAGGGGTAGAGATGGAGATTGACCGCGTTTCTGCCGTGCGTAATTGGCAGACTCCCACCACGGTAAAGGAGGTGCAGCGCTTCTTGGGTTTTGCCAATTACTACCGGAGGTTTATCTGGGGCTTTGGACAGGTAGCAGCTCCCATTACCTCTCTGCTAAAGGGGGGGTCCGGTGCGCCTGCAGTGGTCAGCTGAGGCGGACAGGGCGTTTAAACGTCTGAAGGACCTGTTTACCTCGGCTCCGGTACTGGCGCATCCGGATCCCTCTTTGGCATTTCAGGTGGAGGTGGACGCTTCTGAGGCTGGGATCGGCCCTGTGCTGTCTCAGCGCTCGGGTACGCCACCTAAACTCCGCCCCTGTGCTTTCTATTCTAAGAAGCTCAGTCCGGCGGAGCGCAATTATGACGTGGGGGATAGGGAGCTGCTGGCTGTGGTTCAAGCCCTGAAAGTGTGGAGACATTGGCTTGAGGGGGCTAAACACCCTTTTCTCATTCTGACTGACCATCGTAACCTGGAGTACATCCGGGCAGCGAGGAGGCTGAATCCTCGCCAGGCAAGGTGGTCAATGTTTCTTTCCCGCTTTGTATTTAAGCTCACCTATAGACCAGGGTCCCAGAACGCTAAGGCAGACGCCCTGTCCCGACTATATGACACAGAGGAGAGGTCCATTGAGCCCACTCCCATACTCCCGGAGTCTTGTTTAGTGGCACCGGTGGTGTGGGAGGTGGATGCGGAAATCGAGCGGGCGTTAGGTTCCGACCCTACTCCCGCTCGAGGTTCGCGACCATTTGATATACTGGGCTCACAGGTCACCCTCCTCTGGTCATCTGGGTATTGGTCGGACAGTGCACTGCCTTAGTGATAAGTACTGGTGGCCAACCTTAGCTAAGGACGTGAGGGTTTGTGTTTCCTCCTGCTCGGTGTGCGCCCAGTGTAAGGCACCTAGACACCTGCCCAGGGGGAAGATACAACCCCTACCCGTTCCACAACGGCCGTGGTCTCACCTATCGGTGGATTTTGTCACGGACCTTCCTCCCTCCCAGGGCAACACTACGATCTTGGTCGTTGTGGATCGGTTTTCTAAAGCCTGCCGTCTCATTCCCCTGCCTGGTCTCCCCACTGCCCTACAAACTGCCGAGGCCCTGTTTACACACGTCTTCCGGCACTATGGGGTGCCTGAGGATATAGTGTCTGATCGGGGTCCCCAGTTTACCTCTAGAGTCTGGAGGGCATTTATGGAACATCTGGGGGTCTCGATTAGCCTTACCTCAGGTTTTCACCCCGAGAGTAATGGGCAGGTGGAGAGAGTTAACCAGGATGTGGGTAGGTTTCTGAGGTCATATTGCCAGGACCGGCAAGAGGAGTGGTCGGGATATATTCCCTGGGCAGAGATAGCCCAAAACTCCCTCCGCCATTCGTCCACTAACCTTACGCCTTTCCAGTGTGTGTTAGGTTATCAGCCGGTTCTGGCACCTTGGCATCAGAGCCAGACTGAAGCCCCTGCGGTGGACGAGTGGTTTCGGCGCTCTGAAGAAACTTGGAACGCTGCGCATGTCCATCTGCAGCGGGCCATCAGGCGGCAAAAGGCGAGCGCCGATCGCCACCGCAGTGAGGCTCCGGTGTATGCACCGGGAGACCGGGTCTGGCTTTCGACCCGAAACCTGCTGGAAGCTGGGTCGGCGGTCTGTGGGGCCCTTTAAAGTCCTGAGGAGATTGAACGAGGTATGTTATAGGTTACAACTGCCCATTAATTACTGCATTAACCCCTCGTTCCATGTGTCTCTCCTCAGGCCGGTGGTGGCTGGTCCACTCCAGGAGAGTGAGGTACGAGAGGCTCCTCCGCCCCCGTTGGACATCGAGGGGGCTCCGGCGTACTCAGTCCGTTCCATCTTGGATTCGAGGCGTCGGACGGGGGGCCTGCAGTATCTCGTGTAGTGGGAGGGGTACGGTCCGGAGGAACGGTGCTGGGTCCCCAGGAGGGACATTCTAGATCCCTCCATGTTGAGGGACTTCCACCGGAGTCATCCGACTCGCCCTGCTCCGCGTCCTCCTGGCCGTCCCCGAGGCCGGGGTCGGCGCAAGGCTGGAGCCGCGCGTCAAGGGGGGGGGTACTGTCACGGAATCAGCCGAGGCTGCTCCTCCTCCTTGCTCGGGAAGGCTTCGGCGTATGTCGTCCTCGGAGTACTAGCTGCCACCGATCTATGTTTCGTGTTTGACTTGTTTTGTCCTGATTGTGTACACCTGTTCCCCATTACGTTGTATTGTATTCCCTATTTAACCCTCTGTCGTTCATTGTGTGTTGAGTGTTATTGTATTCGTCATCGGCAGTGTTCGTGTGCGGGTTGGTTTTCCTCCTTGTGTGGAGATTGTTTCCTTCTCTGGTTACTTTCAAGTAAAGTACGTTTCCAGTAAGCTCTGTGTCCTGCGTTTGACTTCACCTACCACATTTCACCATCGCATTCTGACAAGGTCATGCCTCAAAGTAGTAGACGCATGAAGCGAAGAGGATGATTCTCAGAAAACATAGCACCCACTGTTGTCACGCCCTGGCTCTGGGGACGCTTGTATGTTGAGCCAGGGTGTGAGTTTTCTTTGTGTATTCTAGTTTTGGATCTAGCTCTTTCGTTTCTATGTTGGCCAGTGTGGTTCTCAATCAGAGGCAACGTGTATCAGCTGTTGCTTGTTGTCTCTGATTGGGAACCATACTTAGGCAGCCAGTTTCCCACAGTGTTTGTGGGATCTTGTTCCTGTGTAGGTTTGTGTTTTGCACTAAGGACGTCACGTATCGATTTGTTATTTTGTTCGTGTGATTACTCTAATAAATATAAGTATGTTCACTTTCCACGCTGCGCCTTGGTCCTCTATATCCGACGATCGTGACAACTGTTCCAGGAACTAGTAGCCTAGTATCCATGGATATCCTATAGGAATGTGTCACTGAACTGTTGCCAACCACTACACCTGATTCAGGGCTTGATGTTTAGTTGATTAGTTCAATAAGGTGTGATAGTGTTGGACTGGAACCGAATGTGCAGCCAGGGAAGGCCCTAGGCTCAGAATGGAAATTCTAAGTCTAAGCAAATGTCTTGTGGTAACAGAGCTGATATGCCCCGAAGTCAGAGATGTTTTGAGCTATAGGGATCTGCCAGTGCTAGTTGCTTCTCCTCTCTTTCCCTCTTTGGGACTTTTGCTCATCAAGTGTTTGTTTGAAGTCCAGCATTGAAACAATACTGGACAAAGTCCTAATTGATCAAAAAAAAAGTTATGTTTTAGGATGAAATACGTTTTTTCGATGCATATTTTATTGTTTGTTGGAAAGCCCTCCAAGCGTGTTCCTCCTCTCTGTGCATTTACAGCCAGGCTGAAGTATCTCGCTACACTGGCTATATTATCCTCAGGGAACTGCAAATGCTGTTATGTTCCAGTGCACCAACAAGGGAGAGTGGATAGATACTATTCTCCTGCTCTCTCTCGCTTTCTTTCTCTTTTTGTGCAATATATCACCCACTCACACACATACTGTATATTCTTTCTTTCTTTCTTTCTTTCTTTCTTTCTTTCTTTCTTTCTTTCTTTCTTTCTTTCTTTCTTTCTTTCTTTCTTTCTTTCTTTCTTTCTTTCTTTCTTTCTTTCTTTCTTTCTTTCTTTCTTTCTTTCTTTCTTTCTTTCTTTCTTTCTTTCTTTCTTTCTTTCTTTCTTTCTTTCTTTCTTTCTTTCTTTCTTTCTTTCTTTCTTTCTTTCTTTCTTTCTTTCTTTCTTTCTTTCTTTCTTTCTTTCTTTCTTTCTTTCTTTCTTTCTTTCTTTCTTTCTTTCTTTCTTTCTTTCTTTCTTTCTTTCTTTCTTTCTTTCTTTCTTTCTTTCTTTCTTTCTTTCTTTCTTTCTTTCTTTCTTTCAGACAATGGTTGTGGGCATTCAAGGTTAAAGCAATTATCATAAATATTTTAGTTAAATTGCATTCAATTATTTTAATGTTCTCCCACAGAGGCCTCAGTCTTAATTATTCTTGTATGAGGTGATTTTGCTAATTGTCATGGCTTTTTGTATTTGCCCAGATTAACAGAAACAATGTGTCGTAATTATAAATGTAATTGAAACCATACATAATCATTATTAAGAAACCATGCAGAAACAATTTCACAGTATGCTATTTTTTGCCGGGTGGGTGACAGAAGAACTGCCAGTGCTTTTTGTGCTTCAGCACCACCTGGAAAAGCTGAATATGTGTTCTCATTGCCCAGAAGACCACAATTTTACCTAATGGAATTATTAAAGATTGTGAGCTAACTACGTCTTGTTTTATTTTCCACTTTTACGTGTTAATAAGAAAATAATAACAATGGTAAGAAATTAGATTTTAAATGTTTAGTTTTACTAAAAGCACCTAATTTCTCAATAAACCAGTTAAAATCCTGTTTACAGCAGCATCCTATGAGATGTTGGGTACTACTCATGGTCCTGAAGTTGGCATGACCATGATCTCACATGACGTTACGGCCCTTCAGTTTTCTGTAACGAGTTGGTGTCGTGCAAAGCCACACAGTTGGTGGGTGAACAGGGAGTACAGCAGAGGGCTGAGGACACACCCCTGGGGGGGGCCCTGTGTTAAGAGTCAGTGTAGAGGAGGTGTTGTTGCCAATCCTCACAGCCTATGGTCTGCCCGTCAGGAAGTCCAGGATCCAGTTGCAGAGGGCTCTGAGCTTGGTGTCGAGCTTGGAGGGAACAATAGTGTTGAATACTGAACTGTAGTCAATTAACAGCATTCTCACATAGGTGTTCCTCTTGTCCAGATGTGTTACGGCCGTGTGAATAGCGATGGAAATAGCATCTTCCGTGTATCTGTTGGAGCGGTGGGCAGATTGGAGTGGGTCCAGTGTGCCTGGCATGATGGCCTTGATGTGGCCCATGCACTTCATGATGACCGAGGTGAGCACGATGGGGTGATAGTCATTTGGGCTTGTCACCTTGTTTTTCTTGGACACTTGGACGATGGTGGTCTCCTTAATGAAGGACTTCAGCCTGGGACAGGTTGAAGATGTCAGAGAAGATGCTCGCTAGTTGGTCAGTACACACTCTGAGGATGAGGCCAGGGATGCCATCTGGGCTTGCGGCTTTGTGAGTATTCACTCTTTTAAGAGTTTTCCTCACGTCAGCCTCGGAGAGCGAAAGCACCTGGTCGTCCAGAGCAGTGAGGGTCTTCCTGGATGAACTCGGTATTGTCTGCCTCGAAGCGAGCATAGAATGTGTTAAGCTTGTCTGGGAGGGAGGCTTCGGTGGGCACCGCTCAGCTGGATCTTCCTTTGTAGTCTGTGATCATCTGTATTCCTTTGGGGTTCCTTTTGATCATTTAGAAGTGTTGGCCTTCCCAGCGCCACTCGGGAGGCCCGTGGTATCTTTAGTTAAGGTAGCCTAGCGGTTAAGAGCGTTGGGCCAGTAACCATGATTACTGTGGTATCTTTAGTTAATTCTTCCAACCACAACACAACTTAAGTGTCCTTGACCTTATAGATAATGCAAGGCAGTTCATTGTTGTGTCTAAACACTAATGATCTCAGGAGTGGAAGTTTATTCTCCTTAGTTTGCAGGCTACTCCACAACAGAGACAAAACGGCCAATATTATCTGTTGGCTAGAACAACAGTTTACTGGCTTTGGTTAATAGCAGAGATCTGTATATAATCATGAGATGCTTACAGAATGTCTCTGCCTTAACAATGGGAGTCGTTGTCCCAAAGGCGGGAAGGCAGGCGACAAGCTTAGGTCCAAAATAAGCCCATAGAAATGTATTGGACAGATTTTGGTGAGAGTGAAACCTCTCGCTTCACCTCTTCCTCTCTGTTGATAGATAACATTAGGTAGTAGGACGCCATTTTCCCCCCCAGCACCTCAATTTACTACTCACTAATTTAAAGCCCTGCCCATCTAAAAGTCAAAGTCAAACTCATTGGTTCCTGGTTGCCATAGTAATCCACCATTGCATGACATTTATTTGTATCAGATTTTTTAAATATTTTTTTTATGCTGTTTCTAACACTAAGTAGGCCAAATGAAAAGCAAACGCACAGACTGCGTCTCCCCAAAGAAACAATCCTGACAAATGGCAAAACAAACTTCTTGAGACCAAAACCAGCAGCGCCTGAAACACATTGTGCCTCAGGGCTTCTGAGATAAGTGATGTCACTCACATAAACAGTGACAGACAGAGACAGACAGACAGACAGGACTGAATGAGGAGGTGACATCTTCATCATCATCATCATCATCTCATTGCGTCAGACTCAAAACAATCCCAGTTATTTACACTCGTCACAGACAACAAACTCCCTACTCTGCACTTTGACCTCAGAGTGTCGTCCAAACAACTGGGGTTTACAGTACCGTGATAATAGTAGTATTACAGTACCGTGATAATAGTAGTATTACAGTACCGTGATAATAGTAGTATTATAGTACCGTGATAACAAAGTATTACAGTACCGTGATAATAGTAGTATTACAGTACCGTGATAATAGTAGTATTACAATACCATGATAATAGTAGTATTACAGTATCAGTATTACAGTACCATGATAGTAGTAGTATTACAGTACCATGATAATAGTAATATTACAGTACCGTGATAATAGTAGTATTACAGTACCATGATAATAGTAGTATTACAGTACCGTGATAATAGTAGTATTACAGTACCATGATAATAGTAGTATTACAGTCCCGTGATAATAGTAGTATTACAGTACCATGATAATAGTTGTATTACAGTACCGTGATAACAAAGTATTACAGTATCGTGATAATAGTAGTATTACAGTACCGTGATAATAGTAGTATTACAATACCATGATAATAGTAGTATTACAGTATCAGTATTACAGTACCATGATAGTAGTAGTATTACAGTACCATGATAATAGTTATATTACAGTACCGTGATAATAGTAGTATTACAGTACCATGATAATAGTAGTATTACAGTCCCGTGATAATAGTAGTATTACAGTCCCATGATAATAGTTGTATTACAGTACCGTGATAATATTAGTATTACAGTACCATGACAGTAGTAGTATTACAGTACCATGACAGTAGTAGTATTACAGTACCATGATAATAGTAGTATTACAGTACCGTGATAATAGTAGTATTACAGTACTGTGATAATAGTAATATTACAGTACCGTGATAATAGTATTATTACAGTACCATGACTAGCAGTATTACAGTACCATGATAATAGTAGTATTACAGTACCATGACTAGTAGTATTACAGTACCATGATAATAGTAGTATTGCAGTACCATGATAATAGTAGTATTACAGTACCATGATAATAGTAGTATTACAGTACCATGACAATAGTAGTATTGCATTAGATTTTAGATTTTAGATTTTAGTCATTTAGCAGACGCTCTTATCCAGTGTGACTTACAGTTAGTGAGTGCATACATTTTCATACAGTACATGATAATAGTAGTATTACAGTTCCATTATAATAGTAGTATTACAGTACCGTGATAATAGCAGTATTACAGTACCGTGATAATAGTAGTATTGCAGTACCATGATAATAGTAGTATTACAGTACCATGATAATAGTAGTATTACAGTACCATGATAATAGTAGTATTACAGTACCATGACAATAGTACTATTGCCATCAGCCAGCCATTCATGAATTGTTGAAATTAATTAATACACAGTCACATTCATAACATCATTGATATTCCCCCTGCATGCACACACACACACACACACACACACACACACACACACATGCACACGCACACATTACATTACATCAAAGTGTTTCTAATCACTTTTCCAGCTACTGACCAGGGCCCTGTGTTGAGCTGGGACTAGAGCAATGGGCTCATCATTCTGCCTCAGCTACCACAGCTACACAACACAAATGACTGAGGTCCCTGACTCCCTGCCCAGTCCTAATGCCCCCCAGAAGTGAAGACCGATACAGTGAGGCTGAGGGTTGAGGAGATTCGTATGGGTAGGAGGAGTGTGTGTGTGTCCGGGAGGTGTGTGTGTGTCCGGGAGCTGGGACTGCTTCGGTGGAACAGATGGCTTGTCCAGCCTCGTGACATAGGCTGCTTCTTCTGTCCGCACACATTCAAGCACGCACACGCACACACAAACACACACACACAAATAACCACACAAACACACACACATACAAATACGCACAAGCTCACTCAACTACATGGACTTGCTCACATACAGGAGGAGCAGGCGCATGCACAAAGTACACACACACACCATCTGGGGCTGGATTGGCCACAGACAGAGGGGTTGATTGACTGCTTTGCCTTTAGCTACAATATGCACAACAGCAGATTATTGGAATTATCCTGCCAGCCTCAACGCTCCTCTCCCTCACTCCATTTATGTCACTACCCCCTATCTCTCTGTCTTCCTATCTCTCTGCCTCCCTATCTCTCTCTATGCTTACCTCTCTCTCTTGCTCAATCTCTCTCTCTCCCTATCTCTCTGCCTCCCTGTCTCTCTCTCCCTATCTCTCTCCCTCTCTGACTCCCTGCCTCTCTCTCTCTCCCGCTCTCTCTTTGCTCTCTCTCTCTCTCTGCTTCCTTGTCGCTCTCTCTCTCTCCCTATCTCTCTCTCCGCCTCCCTATCTCTCTCCCTGCCTCTCTCTCTCTCTCTCTCTCTGGCCCTCTTTCTCTCTCTCTCTGCCTTTCTCTCTCTCCCGCTCTCTCTTTGCTCTCTCTCTCTCTCTGCTTCCTTGTCGCTCGCTCTCTCTCTCTCTCTCTCTCTCTCTCTCTCTCTCTCTCTCTCTCTCTCTCTGTCTGCCTCCCTATCTCTCTGCCTCCCTGTCTCTCAATTCAATTCAATTCAATTTAAGGGCTTTATTGGCATGGGAAACATATGTATACATTGCCAAAGCAAGTGAAATAGATAATAAAAAAAGTGAAATAAACAATACAAATGAACAGGAAACATTACACTCACAAAAGTTACAAAGGAATAGAGACATTTCAAATGTCATATGTCTATATACAGTGTTGTAAAGTACAAAAGGGAAAATAAATATAGGTTGTATTTACAATGGTGTTTGTTCTTCACTGGTTGCCCTTTTCTTGTGGCAACAGGTCACACATCTTGCTGCTGTGATTGCACACTGTGGTATTTCAGACCTATTTGTTTTCAAATTCTTTGTGGGTCTGTGTAATCTGAGGGAAGTCTTCTCCAGGTCTGCCTACGGCGGCCTTTTTCGATAGCAAAGCTATGCTCACTGAGTCTGTACATAGTCAAAGCTTTCCTTAATTTTGGGTCAGTCACAGTGGTCAGGTATTTTACCACTGTGTACTCTCTGTTTAGGGCCAAATAGCATTCTAGTTTGTTCAGTTTTTTTGTAAATTCTTTCAAATGTGTCAAGTAATTATCTTTTAGTTTTCTCATGATTTGGTTGGATCTAATTGTGTTGCTGTCAAATAATATAAAATAAAATAAAATGTTATTTGTCACATACACGTGTTTATATGTTATAGCGGGTGTAGCGAAATGCTTGTGCTTCTAGCTCCGACAGTGCAGTAATATCTAACAAGTAATATCTAACAATTTCATAACATATACCTAATACACACAAAACTAGTAAGGAATGGAATTTAAGAAAATATATATCTATGGACAAGCAATGACAGAGCGGCATGGACTAAGATACAGTAGAATATTATAGAATAGAATGCAGTATATACATATGAGATGAATAGTGCAAGATATGTAAACATTATTAAAGTGACTGTAAACATTATTAAAAGTGACTAGTGTTCCATTTCTTAAAGTGGCCAGTGATTTCAATAGGCAGCAGCAGCCTCTAATGTGCTAGTGATGGCTATTTAACAGTCTGATGGCCTTGAGATAGAAGCTGTTTTTCATTCTCTCGGTCCCAGCTTTGATGCACCTGTACTGACCTCGCCTTCTGGATGATAGCGGGGTGAACAGGCAGTGGCTCGGGTGGTTGATGTCCTTGATTATCTTTTTGGCCTTCCTGTGACATCGGGTGCTGTATGTATCTTGGAGGGCGGGTAGTTTGCCCCCGATAATGCGTTCGGCAGACCGCACCACCCTCTGGAGAGCCCTGTGGTTGCGGGCGGTGCAGTTGCCGTACCAGGTGGTGATACAGCCCGACAGGATGCTCTCAATTGTGTATCTGTAAAAGTTTGTGAGGGTTTTAGGTGCCAAGCCGAATTTCTTCAGCCTCCTGAGGTTGAAGAGGCTCTGTTGTGCCATCTTCACCACACTGTCTGCGTGGGTGGACCATTTCAGTTTGTCAGTGATGTGTACGCCAAGGAACTTGAAGCTTTCCACCTTTTCCACTGCGGTCCCGTTGATGTGGATAGGGGGGTGCACCCTCTGCTGTTTCCTGAAGTCCACAATCATCTCCTTTGTTTTGTTGATGTTGAGTGAGAGGTTATTTTCCTGGCACCACACTCCCAGAGCCCTCACCTCCTCCCTGTAGGCGGTCTCGTCATTGTTGGTAATCAAGCCTACTACTGTTGTGTCATCTGCAAACTTGATGATTGAGTTGGAGGCGTGCTTGGCCATGCAGTCATGGGTGAACAGGGAGTACAGGAGTGGGCTGAGCACGCACCCTTGTGGGGCCCCAGTGTTGAGGATCAGCGAAGTGGAGATGTTGTTTCCTACCTTCACCATCTGGGGGCGGCCCGTCAGGAAGTCCAGGACCCAGTTGCACAGGGCGGGGTTCAGACCCAGGGCCTCGAGCTTGATTATGAGCTTGGAGGGTACTATGGAGTTGAATGCTGAGCTATAGTCAATTAACAGCATTGTCACATTGGTATTCCTCTTGTCCAGATGGGATAGGGCAGTGTGCAGTGTGATGGTGATTGCATCGTCTGTGGATCTATTGGGGCGGTAAGCAAATTGAAGTGGGCCTAGGGTGACAGGTAAGGTAGAGGTGATATGATCCTTGACTAGTCTCTCAAAGCACTTCATGATGACAGAGGTGAGTGCTACAGGGCGATAGTCATTTAGTTCAGTTACCTTTGCTTTCTTGGGTACAGGAAAAATGGTGGCCATCTTGAAGTATGTGGGAACAGCAGACTGGGAAAGGGAGAGATTGAATATTTCCATAAACACACCAGCCAGCTGGTCTGTGCATGCTCTGAGGACGCGGCTAGGGATGCCGTCTGGGCCGGCAGCCTTGCGGGGGTTAACATGCTTAAATGTCTTAATCACGTCGGCCACGGAGAAGGAGAGGCCACAGTCCTTAGTAGTGGGCCTCGTCAGTGGCACTGTGTTATTCTCAAAGCGGGCAAAGAAGGTGTTTAGCCTGTCTGGAAGTGAGATGTTGGTGTCAGCGACGTGGCTGGTTTTCCTTTTGTAGTCCGTGATTGTCTGTAGACCCTGCCACATATGTCTCGTGTCTGAGCCGTTGAATTGCGACTCCACTTTCTCTATACTGATGTTTTTCCAGTTTAATTGCCTTGCAGAGTGAGTAGCTACACTGTTTGTATTCTGCCATATTCCCAGTCACCTTGCCATGGTTGAATGCGGTGGTTCGCGCTTTCAGATTGGCGCGAATGCTGCCATCTATCCACAGTTTCTGGTTAGGGTAGGTTTTAATAGTCACAGTGGGCACAACATCACCTATACATTTCCTGATAAACTCAGTCACCGTTTCAGTGTATTTGTCTAAATTATTTTCGGATGCTATCCGGAACATATCCCAGTCCGCGTGATCAAAACAATCTTGAAGCGTGGATTCCGATTGGTCAGACCAGCGTTGAATTGTCCTTAGCACGGGTATTTCCTGTTTGAGTTTCTGCCTATAGGAAGGGAGGAGCAAAATGGAATCGTGGTCAGATTTGCCGAAAGGAGGGCAGGGTAGGGCCTTATACCCATCCCGGAAGTTTGAATAGCAATGGTTGAGTACAACAGTCGATATGTTGATAGAACTTTGGCAGCCTAGTCTTCAATTTTGCTTTGTTAAAATCCCTGGCTACAATAAATGCAGCCTCAGGATATGTGCTTTCCAGTTTGCATAAAGTCCAGTGAAGTTCTTTAAGGGCCGTCGTAGTATCGGCTTTAGGGGGGATATAGACGGCCGTGACTATAACCGAAGAAAATTATCTTGGGAGATAATACGGTCAGCATTTTATTGTGAGATATTCTAGGTCGGGTGAACAAAAGGACTCGAGTTCCTGTATGTTACTACAATTACACCATGAGTTGTTAATCATGAAACACACACCTCTGCCCTTCTGCTTCCCGGAGAGATATTTATTCCTGTCTGCGCGTTGAACTGAGAACCTCTCTTGCTGGATTGATATCCCAAGAGAGCGATATTTCCGTGAAACAAAGTATGTTACAGGCCTTGATGTCTCTCTGGAAAGAAATCATTGCCTGGAGTTCGTCGATCTTGTTAACCAAAGACTGAACATTAGCGAGTAGTATACTTGGAAGCTGTGGGTGGTGTGCGCACCTCCTAAGTCGAACCAGCAGGCCGCTCCGAGTGCCTCTCCTCCGCCGTCGATGTTTTGGGTCAGCCACTGGAATCAGTTCAGTTGCCCTGGGGAGAGCAAACAAAGGATCTGCTTCGGGAAAGTCGTATTCCTGGTCGTAATGCTGGTGAGTTACCGCCGCTCTGATATCCAATCATTTCCCCCGGCTGTATGTAATGATACAAAACACTTTCTGAGCTAATAATGTAAAAAATAATACATAAAAAAACAAAATACTGCAGTTTCCTAAGAGCTAGTCGCAAGGCCGCCATCTTCGTCGGCGCCAGGTCCTGGGGCTCTGTGGGGTCTGTTTGTATTTGTGAACAGAGCCCCAGGACCAGTGTCACGACTTCCTCCAAAGCTGCCACCTCTCCTTGTTCGGGCAGGCTTCAGTGTTCGTCGTCACCGGCCTTCTAGCCACTGCCGCTCCTCATCTCATCATTCCATTTGTTTTGTCTTGTTTATTACACACACCTGGTTCATATCCCCTCATCAGTACCTGTATAAGTGTTCCCTCTACCCCCTTGTCTTTGTGTGTGATAGTTTATTGTGGAGGAGAGAGAAGCTCGGTGGAGTTCCGTGTATTTTGTATCGCCGGGAATATTCCCTGTGTGCCTTGTATTTTCCAGTGCCCCTGTTTTGCACACTGAAGTATTTTTACGCATTACTGCGTAACTCTGTGGTTCAGAATAAATCATGTTATTCTGTGATTTACCCTCATCGCAACCAGCTTGCTTAGGGGACTCTTCTCCATGTTCATCTCTCTGTAGGTGATGGCTTTGTTATGGAAGGTTTGGGAATCGCTTCCTTTTAAGTGGTTATAGAATTTAACGGCTCTTTTCTGGATTTTGATAATTAGCGGGTATCGGCCTAATTCTGCTCTGCATGCATTATTTGGTGTTTTACGTTGTACACTGAGGATATTTTTGCAGAATTCTGCATGCAGAGTCTCAATTTGGTGTTTGTCCCATTTTGTGAATTCTTGGTTGGTGATCGGACCCCAGACCTCACAACCATAAAGGACAATGGGTTCTATAACTGATTCAAGTATTTTTAGCCAGATCCTAATTGGTATGTCAAATTTTATGTTCCTTTTGATGGCATTGAAGGCCCTTCTTGCCTTGTCTCTCAGATCGTTCACAGCTTTGTGGAAGTTACCTGTGGCACTGATGTTTAGGCCGAGGTATGTATCGTTTTTTGTGTGCTCTAGGGCAACGGTGTCTAGATGGAATTTGTATTTGTGGTCCTGGCAACTGGACCTTTTTTGGAACACCATTATTTTTGTCTTACTGAGATTTACTGTCAGGGCCCAGGTCTGACAGAATCTGTGCAAGGCCCTCCTTGGTTGGTGACAGAAGCACCAGATCATCAGTAGACATTTGACTTCAGATTCTAGTAGGGTGGGGCCGGGTGCTGCAGACTGTTCTAGTGCCGTCGCCAATTCGTTGATATATATGTTGAAGAGGGTGGGGCTTAAACTGCATCCCTGTCTAACTCCACGGCCCTGTGGAAAGAAATGTGTGTGTTTTTTGCCAATTTTAACCGCACACTTGTTGTTTGTGTACATGGATTTGATAATGTCGTATGTTTTTCCCCCAACCCCACTTTCCATCAATTTGTATAGCAGACCCTCATGCCAAATTGAGTCAAAAGCTTTTTTTGAAATCAACAAAGCATTAGAAGACTTTGCCTTTGTTTTGGTTTGTTTGTTTGTCAATTAGGATGTGCAGGTTGAATACGTGGTCTGTCGTACAGTAATTTGGTAAAAAGCCAATTTGACATTTGCTCAGTACATTGTTTTCACTGAGGAAATGAACTAGTCTGCTGTTATTGATAATGCAGAGGATTTTCCCAAGGTTGCTGTTGACGCATATCCCACGGTAGTTATTGAGGTCAAATTTGTCTCCACTTTTGTGGATTGGGGTGATCAGTCCTTGGTTCCAAATATTGGGGAAGATGCCAGAGCTGAGGATGATGTTAAAGTATAGCCAATTGGAATTTGTGGTCTGTATATTTGATCATTTCATTGAGGATACCATCAACACCACAGGCCTTTTTGGGTTGGAGGGTTTGTATTTTGTCCTGTAGTTCATTCAATGTCTCTCTCTCTCTCTCTCTCTCTCTCTCTCTCTCTCTCTCTCTCTCTCTCTCTCTCTCTCTCTCTCTCTCTCTCTCTCTCTCTCTCTCTCTCTCTCTCTCTCTCTCTCTCTCTCTCTCTCTCTCTCTCTCTCTCTCTCTCTCTCTCTCTCTCTCTCTCAATTCAATTCAATTCAATTTAATTTAAGGGCTTTATTGGCATGGGAAACACATGTTAACATTGCCAAAGCAAGTGAAGTGAAATAAACAACACAAATGTACAGTAAACATTACACTCACAAAAGTTATCTCTCTCTCTCGCTCTCAACCACTTCATGGAAGCTCTTGGATTTAGAGAAACGAGTCAGAGTGTACTCTTGCACACAAACACAACCTCAGATGTTCCTACTTTAATACACACAATACACTTACATGAATGCTGAATATGTATGTTGGTTACACTGAAAGATATACACACCTACAGTGGGGTCTGGAGTTATTGGACCCTTGATTAAGATACGTCAAAAAGACTGTATAGAGAAAGAGATTTCGTTTAACAAGCTTTAAAATAAATCTAAAAAAGATAGGGGTCAAAATGATTGGAACCCCTGTTTTCAATACTCCAACACCATCATCTTACGAAGATAACTACACTGAGCCTTTTTCTAAAATGTTTATGAGATTGGAGAACACATTGGGAGGGATCTTAGCACATTCCTCCATACAGTATCTTTCCAGATCCTTGATATCCTTCGTCTGCGCTTATGGACTGCCCTCTTCAATTCAAACCACAGGTTTTCAAAGGGGTTCAAGTCCAGAGACTGAGATGGCCATTGCAAAAGGTTGATGTTGTGGTCAATTAACTATTAACTAACTTGGGGTCATTGTCTTGCCGGAAGATTAACTTGCGGACAAGTTTCAGCCTCCTGGCAGAGACAACCAGGTTTTTGGCTAAAATGTCCTGGTACTTAGTAAAGTTCATGATACCGTTGACCTTAACAAGGGCCCCAGGACCAGTGGAAGCAAAATAGCACCAAAACATCAAAGATCCACCATATTTTACATTTTCATGTCATCTGATCATAGCACCGCCTGGAGTTTGCTAAACGGGATTGGCCCTTGGATTGAAACCGGTGCTATGGTCATATGACACAAAAAGAGCAGTCTTTGGCCACGCCACACTGGCGGTGGGTTTGGCCTTCGAAAGAACAATGCATATGTCACTGACGTATCTGCTTGTTGCCCTAGCTAACCATGAGCACGATTCCTGTCCGCATTTTAAGCCCGCCTACCCAAACTCGTAATTTGTTGGGAGAGTTGTCTGTCTGAAGTGGACCCTCCCGAGAACAATTTTCTTTCCCCTTTTGAAATGTCCAAGAGAATCCGACATCCTCCCCAGACCTTGTGCCGTTCCCTAGCTTACGTTGCTCCAAGGTCTGGGATTTACGATACTAGTGTAAAAGCCTTTTCATTGTGAAGATCATATGTGGGCCTGATAGGGAAAATACAAGGCAGGGGAATGGAATCATTTAAAGCAGAGCCTTACAGGACGTGATAAATGTGTCTTTTGTGCGACAGCTACATTAATTATGGAGTAAGTCTGCTTTATTCTCTTGTCCTTCACCTGTTCAGCCTGTTCACCAGAGACATTAAATAACTGTGTTGTTCTCAGAGAGGACAGAACTGCCTGGAGGAACAGCCGGCTGTCCGTGAACTGAGGAACAAAGAACATTGCTCTTCAGCAGTAAACCTAAATTGTAGGATCAAAGGTGAAAAAATACATGGGTGCAAAAGGGAGTGTAATAATGTTTATAACTTATCATTATTTATAAGCACCATATAACCCCTTTATTACAGTCAGGGGCGTCATGCACCCCAAAAATCTGTGGGCACAACTTTGTGACGATGGCTGGGGATGTGGTCCAGAAGTTGGAGAATTTAGCATTTTACAAACACCTGAAACACCATTTTCCTGCAATCTAGAACCATAATCATTATGCTTAATTCTATGTCAAAAATATGTTTATTTTTCTGCATACATAAGCATACCTCTTGAGCTGTCTGTATCCTACTGACTGGTGAGTAAAAGATTGAAAGGAATGTAAGTCTTATTCAGTACATTTAGTAATTGCTTGCTTTTCTAAAGTCTACCAACCTTCGTCAGCAGGCATGCCAACTAAGATAGTTTGACAAGCTAGCTACTTGAACTTCATCGATAGCCTGAAATGGTTTCTTGGTAGCTAGTTATGAGGTTGGGAGATTGGGAACCTATCTGGGCTATAAAAGCCAACTTCATAAAATTGCTAGGTGGCTAGTGATATTACACAGAAACAACAACAAATTACAAAAAAATAAATACATTTAAAATAAATGTTTATACAGGACAAATCTGAGGGGGCACGTTCCCCTGTGCCCCCTATGTGCATGATGCCTCTGATTACAGTTTAATTATTTTCACCAATCATCCTCAGAAAGTTTAGCAGCCAGTCTTCTACCCCATCCGTTCCCAGGGTGGTGCACTAAGCTCTGTCATGCCAGCGTCTCTCTGGCTGCCAGAACCTGTCCGGTCTGAGCAACAATGGGATTCTAATGGACCATTAGTGAGCTGGCTGAAGGTTAGACTGTTGCTGCTATGGCACAATCCCATTGATGCAGAACATGGACAGTTTTTCCAGGCCGGGCAGAATTTGTCATGACAGCTCCCGCCCAATTTAGCTCTTAGTGGGGAGTGCAGTGCAGTCTGCTATGACAAGTCCACTCCACACAGTGGGGTTTCAGTTCAATCCCAGCTTTTTGCATTCAGGATTGTTTATTAAAATATATATATATATATATGATGTGCTCTTAAAATGGTCTTTAGATATTTTTGGTTAGAGTAGTCCCACTCAATGTGCTGTGTGTCTGGAGGGTACAGGAGGGCACTGCCTGAAACACCAGTACACTAATGACTGGGCAGGAGAGAGGTGGTGAGGGAGAGAGAGAGCGATAAAGGGAGAAAGAGAGGTAGAGAGAGGGGGGGGGCAGGGAGAGAGGGGTAGAGAAAGAGAGTATCAGGGAGAGAGAAACAGAAGGAAGGGAGGGAAGCGAAGTGTGTGTGTGAGATGGGGAGAGAGAGAGAGAGAGAGAGAGAGACAGAAATGGAGTGAGGGAGAGGAGGGTTGAGACTTGAAAGTAAGAGGATGCTAGAAGGAGTTTATTAAAGAGACAGTGTAGCCAACTGAGGAGTACATGTTATCTCATCAAACTGCATGATGTGCCAGCCCAGTTACATAATTACAATTAAATTATTGTACCACTCTTTGAGAACAGACACACAGAGCTCCATGAGTTCTAAAACACAGATGTCACTGGTGGTAGTGATACAGTGAGTGAGTGAGTGAGTGAGTGAGTGAGTGAGTGAGTGAGTGAGTGAGTGAGTGAGTGAGTGAGTGAGTGAGTGAGTGAGTGAGAGAGAGAGAGAGAGAGAGAGAGAGAGAGAGAGAGAGAGAGAGAGAGAGAGAGAGAGAGAGAGAGAGAGAGAGAGAGAGAGAGAGAGAGAGAGAGAGAGAGAGAGAGAGAGAGAGAGAGAGAGAGAGATCATTTACTCTCACTCCTCAACACCAAGCAGCTCACAGTATTTTTTAACTATGTCATATTGTAGCTAGTGTCGTATCGGATGAGTGGTGGCAATTAGTGCTGATAAACAAAGGAGTCCGCTCATACTGAATCCTTGATCATAAGTTTATTCAGATCACAAGCTTCCAGCATAAGTGACAGGTGACATGACACCCGGAGAGCGACGCCTCAGAATGGCTGCTCGTTCTGCCCTCTCCTTCGTTTTCCCCCCTATTTATAAACAATGATGCTCCCTCTTCTGGCCAATCACCAGTCTCCCCTGGGGCGTCACACTAAAACATTCCCTCTTGATACTAAAATCAACATTATTTCAGTTACACTTAAAAAACATTTAACACCATCATAATCTTAATATACTACACTAGGCCTACTGTTTACAGTCGCGGTATACAATAACATTTGACAACAAGCCATGACATTTACAATCAATCTTATAATGCATCTTAAAGGAACCTGACCACAGCATATTACTTTGTACTTCTCTATGTGCACTTTCATCCCTTTCATGTCAGGTTCATCCACAAAGGAAGGATATTCATCCAACTAAAACAGGATTCCAATCACAATAAAGAGTAAAAAACAGAGAATCGACAAATAACTTTGATTTGATAAAAGGATCCCATCCAATCACAAGGTGACATTACAGTCCTGTGTAGTCTTACTGTCTTCTCTCAGTTATTTCACACACATTCACATTCACACTGGCATTCCAATACACAAACTAACACGCACACACACACGTTATGTTCTTCTATCCTCGTGTGGACCTAAAACTAATTTCCATTCAAAAACCCTTACCATAACCTTAACCCTAATCCTAACCTGAACCCTAAACCTAACTCCTAACCCTAAACTTAACCACTAACCCCTTATCCTTACCTAACCCTAATTCTAACCCTAACTGTAACCCTTTCCCTAAACCTAACCCCTAAGCTTAAAATAGCCTTTGTCCTCATGGGGACGTGGGAAATGTCCCCACAAGGGAGACTTTTTCTTGTTGTACTATCCTTGTGGGGATACACACACAAACACTTCATTTGTTCACTTAAACATAACACGCACACACATTCATACCGACTCACATACAATCATCATATACAGTCCATTCGGAAAGTATTCAGACCCCTTCACTTTTTCCACATTTTGTTATGTTACAGCTTTATTCTAAAATTGATTTATTTTTTTATCCTCATCAATCTACACACACTACCCCATAATGACAAAGCAAATGTATTAAAAATAACAAATGGAAATATCACATTTACATAAGTATTCAGACCCTTTACTCAGTACTTTTCTGAAGCACCTTTGGCAGCGATTTTAGCCTTGAGTCTTCTTGGGTATGATGCTACAAGCTTGGCACACCTGCATTTGGGGAGTTTGTCCCATTCTTCTCTGCAGATCTTCTCAAGCTCTGTCAGGTTGGATGGGGAGCGTCGTTGCACAGCTATTTTCAGGTCTTTCCAGAGATGTTCGATCGGGTTCAAGTCCGGGCTCTGGCTGGGCCACTCAAGGACATTCAGAGACTTGTCCCGAAGCCACTCGTGCGCTGTCTTGGCTGTGTGCTTAGGGTCGTTGTCCTGTTGGAAGGTCCTTAGAGCAGGTTTTCATTTCTCTGTACTTTGCTCCGTTCATCTTTCCCTCGATCCTGACTAGTCTCCCAGTCCCTGCCGCTGAAAAACATCCCCACAGCATGATGCTGCCACCACCATGCTTCACTGTAGGGATCGTGCCAGGTTTCCTTCAGACGTGACGCTTGGCATTCAGGCCAAAGAGTTCAATCTTGGTTTCATCAGACCAGAGAATCTTGTTTCTCTTGGTCTGAGAGTCCTTTAGGTGCCTTTTGGCAAACTCCAAGTTGGCTGTCGTGCCTTTTACTGAGGAGTGGCTTCCCTCTGGCCAGTCTACCATAAAGGCCTGATTGGTGGAGTGTTGCAGAAATGAATGTCCTTTAGGAAAGTTCTCCCATCTCCACAGAGGAACTCTGGAGCTCTGTCAGAGTGACCATCCGATTCTGAATACTTATGTAAATAAGGTATTTCTGTTTTTTATTTTTCATACATTTGCAAAAATGTCTAAAAACCTGTTTTCGCTTTGTCATTATGGGGTATTGTGTGTAGATTGATGAGGATTTGTATTTATTTATTCCATTTTAGAATAAGGCTGTAACGCAACAAAATGTGGAAAAAGTCAAGGGGACTGACTACTTTCCGAATGCACTGTATGCTGCTGCTACTCTGTTTATATATCCTGATGCCTAGTCACCTTACCCCTACCACTCCAGTATCCCTGCACATTTTAAATATGGTATTGGAACTGACCCTGAAACTGACCCTGAAGCTGACCCTGGAACTGACCCTGGAACTGACCCTGGAACTGATTCTGGAACTGACCCTGGAACTGCCCGTGTTTATTTATTTTGTATAGTACTACTGATATTGATTACTGCACTGTTGGGAAAGAGCAAGCAAGAAAGGTATTTCACTGTACTTGTGCACGTGACAATAAAAAACTTGAGTAACAACAACCATGTTTTCCTTTTTCCATTCCTTATTTTCAGACACTGCATTCATCTCCGTCCTCTGTCTGCACATGGCCATGAATGACAGCGGAAAGATTGTTCCAATTAGAAACTTGGTACGCCATGAATCAGTTTAATTACCTCATGCCCGTGAATAATGAGATTAATTATTTAAATGCAGGAAAGGTGGAGCCCCGTTCACCCTTTTCCCGATGAGGGAGGGAGTGAATTTCTGATCATTGCATGAAAATAGACATTCCGATGAATGTGACATCCACATAAAACAAACGATTTTAAGAAAGGTACCTTGATATTGTCACGGTCAGATAAAATTCCATTCAGTAGCCAAGCCCCTTGTAAATTAAATAGTGCAGTGAAAATATAAAGACGTATGTGACAGAGACAGATGATACTTAATGTTCAGTGTCTGATTTCCAAGTCTGTGAGAATGAGAGAGAGACAGAGAGAGACAGAGAGAGAGATTGGCCTGCAGGATGGGTGTGGAGGCCCCTGTTCGTTGCCGAGGGCACAGAGATGGCTGCCCGACGCTGATTACCACGTTTGAAGGTGGAAAGACCAGCAAGCTGACGCCACCAGGACCTGCCAGGGGCATTGACAAGAGCTTGTTCTGAAACCACATACATATACTGTACAGTGAAGGAAGAAAGTATTTGATCCCCTGCTGATTTTGTACGTTTGCCCACTGACAAATAAATGATCAGTCTATAATTTTAATGGTAGGTTTATTTGAACAGTGAGAGACAGAATACCAACAAAAAAATCCAGAAAAACGCATGTAAAAAATGTTATAAATTGATTTGCATTTTAATGAGGGAAATAAGTATTTGACCCCCTCTCAATCAGAAAGATTTCTGGCTCCCAGGTATCTTTTATACAGGTAACGAGCTGAGATTAGGAGCACACTCTTAAAGGGAGTGCTCCTAATCTCAGTTTGTTACCTGTATAAAAGACACCTGTCCACAGAAGCAATCAATCGATCAGATTCCAAACTCTCCACCATGGCCAAGACCAAAGAGCTCTCCACGGATGTCAGGGACAAGATTGTAGACCTACACAAGGCTGGAATGGGCTACAAGACCATCGCCAAGCAGCTTGTCAGTGGGCAAACGTACAGTTGGTGCGATTATTCGCAAATGGAAGAAACACAAAAGAACTGTCAATCTCCCTCGGCCTGGGGCTCCATGCAAGATCTCACCTCGTGGAGTTGCAATGATCATGAGAACGGTGAGGAATCAGCCCAGAACTACACGGGAGGATCTTGTCAATGATCTCAAGGCAGCTGGGACCATAGTCACCAAGAAAACAATTGGTAACACACTACGCCGTGAAGGACTGAAATCCTGCAGCGCCCGCAAGGTCCCCCTGCTCAAGAAAGCACATATACAGGCCCGTCTGAAGTTTGCCAATGAACATCTGAATGATTCAGAGGAGAACTGGGTGAAAGTGTTGTGGTCAGATGAGACCAAAATCGAGCTCTTTGGTATCAACTCAACTCGCCGTGTTTGGAGGAGGAGGAATGCTGCCTATAACCCCAAGAACACCATCCCCACCGTCAAACATGGAGGTGGAAACATTATGCTTTGGGGATGATTTTCTGCTAAGGGGACAGGACAACTTCACCGCATCAAAGGGACGTGGACGGAGCCATGTACCGTCAAATCTTGGGTGAGAACCTCCTTCCCTCAGCCAGGGCATTGAAAATGGGTCGTGGATGGGTATTCCAGCATGACAATGACCCAAAACACACGGCCAAGGCAACAAAGGAGTGGCTCAAGAAGAAGCACATTAAGGTCCTGGAGTGGCCTAGCCAGTCTCCAGACCTTAATCCCATAGAAAATCTGTGGAGGGAGCTGAAGGTTCGAGTTGCCAAACGTCAGCCTGGAAACCTTAAGGACTTGGAGAAGATCTGTAAAGAAGAGTGGAACAAAATCCCTCCTGAGATGTGTGCAAACCTGGTGGCCGACTACAAGAAACGTCTGACCTCTGTGATTGCCAACAAGGGTTTTGCCACCAAGTACTAAGTCATGTTTTGCAGAGGGGTCAAATACTTATTTCCCTCATTAAAATGCAAATCAATTTATAACATTTTTTACATGCGTTTTTCTGGATTTTTGTTGTTGTTATTCTGTCTCTCACTGTTCAAATAAACCTACCATTAAAATTATAGACTGATCATGTCTTTGTCAGTGGGCAAACGTACAAAATCAGCAGGGGATCAAATACTTTTTTCCCTCACTGTTTATATATATACACACACACACACACACACACACACACAAAAACTCTCACACACACATGCACTTACACATTATGAAACCTCTTTACATTGTGTGTATGTATTGATATGGAGGCTATGTGTGCCATTTTAAAATGTATGTAGTTCTGTCCTTGAGCTGAGAGAACCCATGTACAGGTAATTACTGAGAGAACCCATGTACAGGTAATGTCACACCCTGATCTGTTTCACCTGTCTTTATGATTGCCTCCACCCCCCTCCAGGTGTCGCCCATCTTCCCCATTATCCCCAGTGTATTTATACCTGTGTTCTCTGTTTGTCTGTTGCCAGTTCGTTTTGGTTCGTCAAGCCTACCAGCGGTTTCCCCTTGCTCCTGTCACGCTCAAGTTCCTGTTTTCCCGGTTTTTACCATTCTGCCTGCCGTTCTGTACCTTGTCAATAATCCAGGGTGGTGTGACCTCTGCCTGCCCTGACCCTGAGACTGCCTGCCATTCTGTACCTTTTGGACTCTGATCTGGATTACTGACCTCTGCCTGCCCTTGACCTGTTTACCTGCCCCCTGTTTTTGTAAAACTTTTGTTACTTCGACACTGTCTGCATCTGGGTCTTCTCCTGAAACGTGATAGTACGAACTGGCCATGACTGACCCAGCAGACTCGGACCAGCTCTGCAACGCCTTCTCCTCCCAAGGAGCCACCATTGGAAGGCACGAGGAGTTGCTACGTGGTCTCATGGAAGGGTTCCAGACCTTATAATATGCCATTTCGCAGACGCTTTTATCCAAAGCGACTTACAGTCATGCGTGCATACATTTTTTTGTGTATGGGTGGTCCCGGGGATCGAACCCACTACCTTGGCGTTACAAGCGCCGTGCTCTACCAGCTGAGCTACAGAGGACCACCTTGGCCGAACGCCATGACCAAGCGTTTAACACATTGCTGGAGCAATTCCGCAGGTTGTCTGTTAGGCAGCCTACCACGACGGTAACCTCCCAGCCCCTCAGTAATCCGGCTGTTAGCAGCGCGGCCTCCCCGGTTTCCCGAGAATCCCGCTTACCTCCCCCAGAACACTTCGCTGGAGAGTCGGTAACCTGTCGGGCATTTCTTGCTCAGTGTTCGCTCATCATCGAGCTGCAGCCCTCCTCCTCCCCCTCGGACCGCTCTAAGATAGCGTACCTCATCACGCTGACGTCCGGGAGGGCTCTCGCCTGGGCTACGGCAGTGTGGGAACAACAGTCGGCCGTATGCTTCAGTCTGGAGGAGTTCATGCAGGAGGTAAAAAAAGTTTTTGATGCTCCATTGTCCGGGACAGAGGCTGCCTGGAAGTTGCTTCGGCAAGAATACTGCAGTGTGGCAGACTATACTGTGGATTTCCGCACGTTGGCAGCTGACTGTGTCTGGAACTCGGAAGCGCTGTTCGACATGTACCCGCACGGAGTATCGGAGGAAGTAAAGGATGTGCTTGCAGCCCGGGAACTACCAACGGATCTCGACTTGCTCATTGCCTTGACGATTTGGATCGATGGGCGACTACGGGAACGTAGGAAGGAGAGGTAGTCCGATTCTACATCGCCTCCGAGACATCCCGGAAGTCCCCGACGGCTCTGTTGCCGAGAGAACCCGAGGCTACTCGTGTTCCCCCGAGAGTTTCCGAAATCTGCCGCTCCACCTCTTGCCGGAGGAAGAAGTCGGCATACCCTCGGCCCAGATGTTTGTCCGCCGCTGTCATCGTACTTGGAGGAGAGCCCGGTCGGCTCTTCTCAAGACCACCTCCAGGTATCGACGACAAGCGGACCGACCTTGGCTCCCTGGTATCGTCTCGTGCAGAAGGTATGTCTGTCCACCCGAGATCTGCCCCTCCGGGTGGAGTCCCGCAAACGTTTCTCCCCCCGGTTTATCAGCCCATTCCCCATCTCCAAGAACATTAGCCCCTCTGCTGTTTGTCTTCTGTTGCCCTGTACCCTCCGTATACATCCCACTTTTCATGTGTCTAGGATCAAACCCGTGTCTCACAGCCCTTTGTCTCCTGTTTCCAGGCCCACCTCTCTCCCCCATCTCATCGACGGCCAACCGGCGTACATGGTGAGGCGTCTCCTGAAGGTTTGACCTCAGGGGCAGGGGATTCCAGTACCTGGTTGACTGGGAGGGTTATGGCCCAGAAGAGAGGTTCTGGCTCCCCGCTAGGGACATCCTGGACCCAAGCCTCATCGCTGAGTTTCAACGCCAGCACCCCGGTCAACCAGGTATGCGCCCAGGTAGGACGCCAGGTGGCATCCCTAGAGAGGGGGGTACTGTCACACCCTGATCTGCTTCACCTGTCTTTGTGATTGTCTCCAGGTGTCGCCCAGCTTCCCCATTATCCCCAGTGTATTTATACCTGTGTTCTCTGTTTGTCTGTTGCCAGTTCGTTTTGTTTCGTCAAGCCTACCAGCAGTTTTCCCCTTTCTCCTGTCTCTCAAGTTCCCGTTTTGACCATTCTGCCTGCCCTGACCCTGTCACACCACCCTGGATTATTGACCTCTGCCTACCCTGAGACTGCCTGCCGTTCTGTACCTTTTGGACTCTGATCTGGATTACTGACCTCTGCCTGCCCTTGACCTGTTTGCCTGCCCCCTATTTTTGTAATAAACTTTTGTTACTTCGACACTGTCTGCATCTGGGTCTTCTCCTCAAACATGACAGGTAATTACTGGGAGAACCCATGTACAGCAGGTCAGGGATAGGATGGGTTCACCGAGGAGAGATGGAGCGACGGCGGCGATAGGCAATGTCTACAGTCATGGTTGGTTATATAGGTCTGTGTGTGATATGTACAGTACCAGTCAAAAGTTTGAACACACCTACTCATTCAAGGGTTTTTCTTTATTTTTGCTATTTTCTACATTGTAGAAAACTATGAAATAACACATATGGAATCATGTAGCAACCCAAAAAGTGTTAAACAAATATATTTGAGATTCTTCAAAGTAGCCACCCTTTTCCTTGATGACAGCTTTGCACACTTGGCATTCTCTCAACCAGCTTCATGAGGAATGCTTTTCCAAAAGTCTTGAAGGCTTTCCTACATATGCTGAGCACTTGTTGGCTGCTTTTCCTTCACTCTGCGGTCCGACTCATCCCAAACCATCTCAATTGGGTTGAGGTCGGGTGACTGGAGGCCAGGTCATCTGATGCAGCACTCCAACACTCTCCTTGGTCAAATAGCCCTTACACAGCCTAGAGGTGTGATTTGGGTCATTGTCCTGTTGAAAAACAAATGATAGTCTCACTAAGCGCAAACCAGATGGGATGGCGTATCGCTGCAGAATGCTGTGGTAGCCATGCTGGTTAAGTGTGCCTTGAATTCTAAATAAATCACAGAGAGTGTCAACAGCAAACCACCATCACACCTCTTTCACGTTGGGAACCACACATGCAGAGATCATCCGTTCACCTACTCTGCGTCTCACAAAGACACGGCAGTTGGAACCAAAAACCTCACATTTGGACTCATCAGACCAAAGGACAGATTTCCACCGGTCTAATGTCCATTGCTTGTGTTTTTTGGCCCAAGCAAGTCTTCTTATTGGTGTCCTTTAGCAGTGGTTTCTTTGCAGCAATTAGACCATGAAGGCCTGATTCACGCAGTCTCTTCTGAACAGTTGATGTTGAGATGTGTCTGTAACTTGAACTCTGTGAAGCATTTATTTGGGCTGCAATCTGAGGTGCAGTTACTGTAACTCTAATGATTTTATCCTCTGCAGCAAAGGTAACTCTGAGTCTTCCTTTCCTGTGGCGGTCCTCATGAGAGCCAGTTTCATCATAGAACTTGATGGTTTTTACGACTGCACTTGAAGAAACTTTCAAAGTTCTTAATGTTCCGGATTGACTGACCTTCATGTCTTAAAGTAATGATGGACTATCGTTTCTCTTTGCTTATTTGAGCTGTTCTTGCCATAATATGGACTTGGTCTTTTACCAAGTAGGGCTATCTTCTGTATACCCCCCTACCTTGTCACAACACAACTCACACACATTAAGAAGGAAAGAAATTCCACAAATTAACTTTTAACAAGGAACACCTGTTTATTGAAATGCATTCCAGGTGACTATGTCATGAAGCTGGTTGAGAGAATGCCAAGAGTGTGCAAAGCTGTCATCAAGGCAAAGGGTAGCTACTTTGAAGAATCTCAAATATAAAATATATTTGTTTAACACTTTTTTGGTTGATTCTGTATGTGTTATTTCATAGTTTTGATGTCTTCACTATTATTATACAGTGTAGAATATAGCAAAAATAAAGAAAAAATAAAGAATGAGTAGGTGTGTCCAAACTTTTGACTGGTACTGTATGTATGTATGTAGGGTTTGGGTGTGTGTGTGTGTGTGTGTGTATATACAGGCTACACTGGTGATGTAGTGTCAATTTGCGTATGTATGAGTGGAAATGTGGGTGTGTATATGAAAATATTGAGTACTCGTATGTGTGTGTTATGTATGTGTGTGTGTTGTGTATGTGTGTCTCTAGCCCCGTTTATACCTGGTTCTAACAAGTGTCCTGATCTTGTCCACATTCTGATTGTGCCCACATTTTTAGACAGGTGAAGATGATTAAAAGGCACATTGTGATCTGACTGTGATCAGATCTTCCTGACCACCTCTGGAGGTAGTCAGACACGCATTGTGTCTTGATATCTTACAGGAATAGACGAATCTGGACATCGAAACCATTTAAGTCATAATTATCCCGCCTTCTAAAATCATTGACAGGTGGCACAATTGACTTATGGCATCCATATGAGTCTTAAAATAAATAAATACATATTATTTTGAAAGAATAGCTGTCAAATAATTTGCATACCGGGAGAGACGAGGAAATCTGGTCACAATGTGGACACAGTGGAAGGATACGAGACACATTTTAATACCATGTGTAGACATATTTCTGAAAATGTGAGCACAATCTACTTGGAATCATCTGTCATCTTGTGATAGTGATGTATTTATTGTTCATGTGAAACTGCTCTTCTCCATGATGCTTCATTACGAGCGCTAAAATGCAATTAGCCAAGCCTAATTAAAACTAGGCAACAAGTCTGCTCCTGCAAAGTCAGGGACGGTGTGTGTGTGTGTGTGTGTGTGTGTGTGTGTGTGTCAGTGTCAGACTCCCAGCTCGACAGACGGACGTATTTATGTTGACCTTCGCACGCACGCACGCACGCACACACACACACACACACACACACACACACACACACACACACACACACACACACACACACACACACACACACACACACACACTGTTAGATCTCCATCAAAATGTCCCCAACAGCGTCCATCAGGAATGTGTGTGACCATCAAACCAAGGACCTGCAGCGCTCCATGAGAGACAACAGTCAGGCGAAAGCAGACAGCTTGAAGACAGGATGCCCAAGCAGACACCTGGCCACCTGACAGACACCTGGCCACCTGACAGACACATGGCCACCTGACAGACACCTGGCCACCTGACAGACACCTGGCCACCTGACAGACACCTGGCCACCTGACAGACACCTGGCCACCTGACAGACACCTGGCCACCTGACAGACACATGGCCACCTGACAGACACATGGCCACCTGACAGACACATGGCCACCTGACAGACACCAGGCCACCTGACAGCTGTACTGGGCCTTAACCAAATCAACTCCACCCTTGGCTGATATCTAACTGAAGTTGGGCTCCACTAAACCCAAGCTGTTCTCAATCAAACCAAAGAGCAAGGTCTATCCATCCAGATGAAACCAGCAGTCCCAATTGGTGGAAGCCAACCATTACAATGTATTGAATTCAAGTTATCAAATCAATCAAAGTTTATTCATCAGCTCTAGTTTAGTGACCATGATTCTAGAGCAGCAAGGCTATAGTTTATTGAAGCACAATTCATTTATTCAATATGAGGTTATGGGTTATTGCGAATAATTGGCACAAGATAATGTGCTGCTCTATGGCTGGTGATGGTATGGAACGTTAACTGGTTCGATCCAGTGAACTGATACACACCTAATGCTTTATTATTATTATTATTTATTATATTATTATTATTATAATGCTGCTAGATGCAAACCACTGAATTATGAATGGCTACTTTCATTGCAATTCAGGTGAGTTGGATCAAAACTCCTTTGGGTCCCCGGAAGATACAAGGTCAATATTAAACAGCCAAAACCTATTAAAGAGACAAGATGCCTATGTGTGAAAATGATCTATTTTCTAGAAACAAATGTTGCATTCAGAGCAATATACTTGCTATTTAACACTCCTGATGAATTAATTTTACAAGTCAATTCAAATGAGTAGTGGGCAGTGCTTTAGTGTTGGTGTAAATCTCTCACCATCGCTCCATTGCTTTCTACTTCCCTCTTTCCTGCTACCTTTCTCTCTCTCCTTCTCTCTCTCTCTCTCTCTCTCTCTCTCTCTCTCTCTCTCTCTCTCTCTCTCTCTCTCTCTCTCTCTCCTTCTCTCTCTCTCTCCCCCCCTCTCTCTCTCCCTCTCTCTCTCTCCTTCTCTCTCTCTCTCTTTCCTCCCCTCTCGCTCTCTTTCTCTCTCTCCTTCTCTCAATCTCCCCCTCTCTCACTCCTTTACTTTCTCTCTCTCCTCTCTCTCTCACACACACACTTCTCTCTCTGCATGCCTCTGAATACTTGAGTGATTTCAGAGTTCAATGCCTTTATTTTACGTGTGGCCTCCTTTACCATGGATCAGAGGTTCTTCGGAAAAGATCACAAAAAGTACGGCAGGCGTCTCGGCTCAGGCTCGATTCATCACAGCAAAGTAATTACCCCTGTGGGTAGAATGTCATGCCAGGCTCCTCGGAAACAGAACGGGAGTGAATTTAATTACATTATCTAGCAGAGAAGGAAGGGTGTTCTGCTAGATCAGGTGATGAATACATCGTGAGGTGTGACTGACATGCTTTCTCTCTGACCCTCAAACACAAGCCAAGGCAGGGCAAGGCATGCAGATTATGCACCAAACTCAATTACCTCCCTCTTTAGATGCAGAGGGCAGTGACATCAAAGTGATGCCTTGCCTGGAAAATAGCGTACCAAGATACGAAAATGTTAATGCAAAGTCAATTTCACACTCTATTGGATTTCTGACGCAGACGTTTCAGTATTTACATACACACGTGCACACACACAGTACACACATACAGGCACATGCACACACATGCAGTGGATTCGGAAAGTATTCAGACCCATTTACTTTTTCAAAATTTTGTTACGTTACAGCCTTATTCTGATATAGATTAAATAGTTTTTTCCCCTCATCAATCTACACACAATACCCCATAATGACAAAGCAAAAACAGGTATAAAAAACAAACAAAAAACCCCCCAGAAATATCACATTTACATAAGTATTCAGAACCTTTACTCAATACTTTGTTGAAGCACCTTTGGCAGCGATTAAAGCCTCGAGTCTTCTTGGGTATGACGCTACAAGCTTGGCACACCTGCATTTGGGGAGTTTGTCCCATTCTTCTCTGCAGATCCTCTCAAGCTCTGTCTGGTTGGATGGGGAGCGTCGCTGCACAGCTATTTTTAGGTCTCTCCAGAGATGTTCGATCGGGTTCAAGTCCGGGCTCTGGCTGGGCCAATCAAGGACATTAAGAGACTTGTCCTGAAGCAACTCCTGCGTTGTCTTGGCTGTGTGCTTAGGGTCGTTGTCCTGTTGGAAGGTGAACCTTCGCCCCCAGTCTGAGGTCCTGACCGCTGTGCAGCAGGTTTTCATCAAGGATCTCTCTGTACTTTGCTCAGTTCATCTTTCCCTCGATCCTGACTAGTCTCCCAGTCCCTGCCACTGAAAAACTTCCCCACAGCATGATGCTGCCACCACCATACTTCACCATAGGGAGGGTGCCAGGTTTCCTCCAGACGTGACGCTTGGCATTCAGGCCAAATAGTTCAATCTTGGTTCCATCAGACCAGAGAGTATTGTACCCTTCCCCAGATCTGTGCCTCGACACAATCCTCGGAGCTCTATGGACAATTCCTTCGACCTCATGGCTTGGATTTTGCTCTGACATGTACTGTCAATGGTGGGACCTTATATAGACAGGTGTGTGCCTTTCCAAATCATGTCCAATCAATTGAATTTACCACAGGTTATCACGTTTCAGGAGAAGACCCAGATGCAGAAAGTGTCGCAGTAACAAAAGTTTATTACAAAAACAGGTGGTAGGCAAACGACAGGTCAAGGGCAGACAGAGGTCAGTAATCCAGATCAGAGTCCAAAAGGTACAGAACGGCAGGCAGTCTCAGGGTCAGGGCCTGGAAACAGGAGACAAAGGGCTGTGAGACATGGGTTTGATCCTAGACACATGAAAAGTGGGACGTATACGGAGGGTACGGGGCAACAGAAGATGAACAGCAGAGGGGCTAATGATCTTGAAGATGGGGAAAGAGTCGATAAACCGGGGGAAAAGTTTGCGGGACTCCACCCGGAGGGGCTGATCTCGGGTGGACAGCCATACATTCTGCCCGAGATGATATCGGGGTTACGGGGTGCGGTGGCGGTCTGCTTGTCGTCGATACCTGGAGGTGGTCTTGAGAAGAGCCGACGAGGCTCTCCTCCAGGTACGACGACAGCGGCGGACAAACATCTGGGCCGAGGGTATGCCGACCTCTTCCTCTTGCTCCGGCAAGAGTGGGACTGATAACCCAGGGAACACTCAAAGGGTGAAAGACCCGTGGCAGAGCAGGGAAGGGTGTTGCAGGCGTATTCAACCCACTCTAGTTACTGGCTCCAGGTGGTGGGGTTGACGGAGACAAGGCTTGGGGAGAGGAATGAAGTGGGCGGCTTTGGAAAACCGGTCCACAACTGTCAGGATGGTGGTGTTGCCATCAGACGGGGGAAGACCCGTGACAAAGTCCAGGGATATGTGAGATCAAGGACAGTGAGGAACAGGCAGAGGTTGGAGGAGACCAGCCGGAGCTTGCAAATTAGTCTTGTTCTGCGCACAGATCATGCAGGCGGCGACGAACGCGGAGACGTCAGGAACCATGGTAGGCCACCAAAAGCGTTGTCGCACAAAGGCCAGGGTCTGACGGGAGCCCGGGTGGCAGGCAAGCCTGGAGGAATGGGCCCACTCCAGATCCGAGGAGCGGACAGCGTCAGGAACAAATATCCGGTTATCTGGGCCCCCCTCTGGGGTTCGGCTGGGAATGCTGCGCCTCCCAGACCTGCTTCCCTATTCCCCAACTGAGTGCCGCCGCCAAGCACGAGGTGGGAAGGATGAGGATGTCGTCGAGGTAGACAAAGACGAACCGGTTCAACATGTTGCGGAGAACATCATTAACCAGGGCCTGGAACACAGCTGGAGCATTGGTAAGGCCAAATGGCATGACCAGATACTTGTAGTGACCGCTGGCCGTGTTGAAGACAGTCTTCCACTCGTCCCCCTCCCATATCCACACCAGGTGGTAGGTGTTCCTTAAGTCCAGCTTGGAAAACACGTTGGCCCCCTGGATCGGCTCGAAGGCCGAGGAGATGAGTGGTAGCGGGTAGCGGTTCTTCACCGTGATGTCGTTGAGGCCCCAGTAGTCAATGCACGGGCGCAGGATTTTGTCCTTCTTCTCCGCAAAGAAGAACCCTGCGCCGGCGGGGGAGGCAGAAGGACGGATGAATCCGGCAGCTAGGGAGTCCTCAATGTAGGTCTCCATAGCCTTTGTCTGCGGACCCGACAGCGAGTACAGTCGTCCCAGGGGTGGAGTGGTGCCTGGGAGAAGGTCGACTGCGCAGTCGTAGGGTCGGTGCATCGGAAGCGAAATGGCCCGGGCCTTACTGAACACCTCCCGGAGGTCCTGATACTCCGCGGGAATGGCGGAGAGGTCCAAGGCAACTTCTGACCCCCAGGAAGATGTCCCGGGGCAGGCTGCTCTGACTTCAGGCAATGAGCGTGGCAGAACGGGCTCCAGCCCATGATGGCACCAGTATACCAGTCAATAAAGGGGTTGTGTCGCTGGAGCCAAGAGAAACCCAATACCACAGGAACCTGAGGAGACTTAATTAGCAGGAATTGGATCATCTCGCTGTGGTTCCCTAATACTCGTAGGTTGATGGGAGTGGTATTGTGGGTGACCCGGACTATAGAGCGCCCTTCCAGCACTCTAACATCCATGGGAATGGAGAGGGGCTGAGTGGGGATGCCCAGCTCGGATGCCAGGGTAGCGTCCATAAAGCTCTCATCGGCCCCAGAGTCGATGAGTACCCGGAGAGATTTTGACTGGTTCCCCCACAGCAAGATGGCAACAAAGGGGGTGCGAGTAAGGGGAGAGGAACAGTTATCCGTATGGCCCACCAGAGTACTCGCTCCTACCGGTGAGCCTGTTATTTTAGTGGACAGGTGGACACAAAATGACCAGTAGTCCCGCAATACAGGCAACTCTTCGTGTGAAGCCTGTATTGCCATTCGGATGGAGACAGCCTAGCTCTGCCTAGATGCATCGGCTCGGGAAGAGGTGAATCGGCAGACTTCGGAGACTCTCGGGGGAACTCGGGTAGCCTCGGGTTCTCTTGGCAACAAATCAGTCAGGGACTTCCGGGATGCCTCGGAGGCGAGGTGGAATCCTTCCTCTCCTTCCTTCGTACCCGTAGTTGCCCATCGATCTGAATGGTCAAGGCGATGAGCGAGTCGAGATCCGTCGGTAGTTCCCGGGCTCCAAGCTCGTCCTTTACTTCCTCCGATACTCTGTGCAGGTACATGTCGAACAGCGCTTCCGAGTTCCAGACACAGTCAGCTGCCAACGTGTGGAAATCCACTGCATAGTCTGCCACACTGCGGGATTCTTGCCGAAGCTGGAGTAACTTCCAGGCAGCCTCACTCCCGGACAATGGAGCATCGAAACCTTCTTTACCTCCTGCATGAACTCCTCCAGACTGAAGCATACTCCAGACTGTTGTTCCCACACTCCCCTTGCCCAGGCGAGAGCTCTCCCGGACATCAGCGTGATGAGGTACGCTATCTTAAAGCGATCCGAGGGGAAGGAGGAGGGCTGCAGCTCGATGATGAGCGAACACTGAGCGAGAAATGCCAGACAGGTTCCCGACTCTCCAGCGAAGCGTTCTGGCGGAGGTAAGCAGGGTTCTCGGGAAACCAGGGTGGCTGGGAAGGTCGCGCTGCTAACAGCTGGGTTACTGAGGAGCTGTGGGGTTACCGTTGTGGTAGGCTGCCTAACAGACAACCCACGGAATTGCTCCAGCATTGTGTTAAATGCTCGGTCATGGCGTTCGGCCAAGGTCTGGAACCCTTCCATGAGACCACGTAGAAACTCCTTGTGCCTTCCAATGGTGGCTCCTTGGGAGGAGACGGCGTTGCGGAGCTGGTCCGAGTCTGCTGGGTCAGTCATGGCCAGTTCAGCTATCACATTTCAGGAGAAGACCCAGATGCAGACAGTGTCGAAGTAACAAAAGTTTATAACAAAAAAAGGGGGCAGGCAAACGACAGGTCAAGGGCAGGCAGAGGTCAGAGTCCTAAAGGTACAGAATGGCAGGCAGTCTCAGGGTCAGGGCAAGTAAAGGTCAATAATCCAGGGTGGTGTGACAAGGTGCAGAACGGCAGGCAGGCTCAGGGTCAGGGCAGGCAGAATGGACAAAACCAGGAAAACTAGAAAACTTGAAAAAGACATGACCAAGGGGAAAAACGCTGGTAGGCTTGACGAAACAAAACGAACTGGCAACAGACAAACAGAGAACACAGGTATAAATACAGTGGGGATAATGGGGAAGATGGGCGACACCTGGAGGGGGGTGAAGACAATCACAAAGACAGGTGAAGCAGATCAGGGTGTGACACAGGTGGACTTAGGGCTGTGGCGGTCACGAAATTTAGTCAGCCGGTAATTGACCTTAATTAACATAAACACATTTAGCATCTCCTGGCTTCCACACATAGTCTACAAGCCACTGATGCAGACCTTTGGAACGTCTAAATTCTAAAAGTCTAATAATTCCATGTTATATAGCCTACACCTTCACAATAAATCCATAATTTATTTTAGACAGTTCTAAAGAAGCATGATATGAAGACAATATAGTCTATTTCAGAATAATATAATTTTGGTATTTTATTAGGATCCCCGTTAGCTGTCGCAAAAGCAGCAGCTACTCTTCCTGGGGACCACAAATATCATATTCTGAGTTGTCCTTATGTTAGGTCCTGATCTGGCTATGCCAAATGGCTGTGGGCTACACTAGTTCATTTAGCAGACAAGATTTGCTTAGAATTCCGTGGCATTATTTTATATTGTTTTATAGTATGAAGAATACAATTGAACAAAGCTGAATGAAATAGGGAGTGTGGACATTAAGCTATTCTGTGTTGAGCGGTTAACAAAGAAATAGGTACTCCTATATGCTTAATTTAGAGTTATTAATGTAACTTTAGTTGTTCTACATGTTTTGATTTTTAATACATTGTAAGGCTGCATGATGCGACTCTAATGATGATTTGAAAAAAGTTGCTTGAAAGGCGTTAACTCTGCTTTGTTTTCTGCGCAGGCTGTACACACTTCATTAGTCTCTCATTCACAATTTGACAAGCACTTGATAATGCCTTGAATTTCACACTGGCATCCCCTTTGTGGCCGTAATGCGCCCCAAAAAAATCCATCATGCCTTTTGCAGTCATTGGCCATTGGCCCGGAGTGCTGCGTTGTGCCCTTCTTCCTGAGTGCTGTGTGCTCCTAAGCACCTCTCACTCACATGGCTCTCCATCATGTGATCGGGTCTTTCTCACAGGCTACAAGTGAAGACAGACATATCGGGGACGCAACTGCGCACGTCCTTATCCAATTCCGAGGTGCATATTGAAGATATTGGAAGAACTGTCCACATTTTATTTTCGTCAGCCAACAAGATAAGTAGGCCTAACGAACAGCAAAAGCACTAGCCTATGTCAATCTACTATCCCCCATAGTACAAAAGTCAACCTGTTCTATTCTGTGCAATAAATAAATATTCCAAACAGTTGGGACAGTTGTGGTATGCAAGAGATCCCAAATTAATACAACCACTAGCATCAAAAAAAATGTTTTACGCAATATGGCTGACGTAACAGATCAGAACATTTAGCTTAAAATGTTGATAAACTATTAGGCTATTTATTCACATTATAAGCACAGCAATGCGCACATGGCAGTAGGCTTAAGCACGAATGTTCCATTAGCGTGAAAACACCATTATCAAAAGTGACCGCAAATGTGATTATGCATGTAATGCTTTTATTATAAATTATATTTTTATGGTGAAAATTATCTTCCCCAAACTTGAAACTCACACGCTGCTTATGTATTCCAGTGAGGCTCTAAACCCCTTGTAAAGCCGATTAATGTGCTTAATTTTAAGAAGTTATTTGGCCACCTTAGTTGTTATACAAACCTTATCAAAACATATAGGCCTATGGACTAGGCTGCATGAGGTGTGCGAATATGATTAGAATAGTTATGCACGCTCAAGTTCAGTTTTTTTTGTCTTATTTCTTGTTTGTTTCACCAAAAAAAATATTTTGCATCTTCAAAGTGGTAGGCATGTTGTGTAAATCAAATGAAAAAATCAATTTTAATTCCAGGTTGTAAGGCAACAAAATAGGAAAAATGCCAAAGGGGGTGAATGCTTTCGCAAGCCACTGTATTTGAAGAATCGCAAATATAAAATATATATTGATTTTTTAAACTTTTTGGTTACTACATGATTCCATGTGTTATTTCATAGTTTTGATGTCTTTACTACTATTGTACAATGTAAAAAAATATATATACAGAAAACCCTTTGATTTAGTAGGTGTGTCGAAACGTTTGACTGGTAGTGTATGTGTGAAATTTGTTTTGATTTAGAATGTACCATTATCATGCACCTGTCTTGAAACGGGCAGCGGGAAAAAAATACATGTCATCTATGCACTTAAATACCGAATGGAGGATACTTTTCCTGTGGTTCATTTTCATGCCAGCCAGGTAGGCTATGCTCCTGTTGTAGAGATAAACAAAGTGCTTAGTATTAGGAAAGATGAGAAATAAATATAGTAGGCCTAGCCTATAGAAAGCTGATGGGATCCTCCTCTTTTTGGCAGAGGCCATCACTCTGTTTTCTAGCGCAATTGCATTGCTGTCACGATCGTTGAGAGACGGGTCAGACCAAGGTGCAGCGTGGTATGCGTACATGTTTATTAATACGAATAACCACTTGACAAAATAACAAAACAACGAAATGTGAAGCTCAAACAGTTGCTACAACACAACAAGCCAAATGCGTGTCAAGATCCCACAACTAAGTTAGGCAACCAGGCTACCTAAGTATGATTCCCAATCAGAGACAACGAGCGACAGCTGCCTCTCATTGGGAATCACACCTGGCCAAACATAGAAATACAAATACTAGAATCCAACATAGAAATACAATAACATAGATCTCAAACTGAACTCACACCCTGACCCAACCAACAAGAGTTCTCTAGGTCAGGGCGTGACAGTACCCCCCCCCCACAAAGGTGCGTACTCCGGCCGCACCATCCTGATTCATTAGGGGAGGGTCCGGGTGGGCATTCAGCCTCGGAGGCGGCTCCGGCTCCGGGCGTGACGACCTCTCCCTCTCTGCCTCCCCGTTGCGCCCCTGGTCTGGTCTGGACCTCGGCGCGATGCTTCCCCTCTCTTTCCTCCCACGATGCACCAAGCCCTGTCTGGACCCTGGTGTGTGAGACCCCGAACCTGGAGAGGGACTGACGTCTGGGCCTGGATCGGCAATCCTCCTGCGATGCACCAAGCCCTGTCTGGACCCTGGTGTGGGAGGCCCCGACCCTGGAGAGGGGCTGACTTCTGGGTCTGAAGTGGAGCCGCTGACCAGAGCTGAACTGGACCCCGGTGGAGCGGACTGCTCTGGCTCCGGAGTGGAACCGCTGACCGGAGCTGGACTGGGCACCGGTGGAGCGGACTGCTCTGGCTATGGAGTGGATCTGCTGACCGGAGCTGGACTAGGCACCGGTGGAGCGGACTGCTCTGGCTCCAGAGTGGAGCAGCTGACCGGAGCTGGACTGAGAACACGCACCACTGGTCTGGTGCGAGGAGCAGGCACGGGTCATGCCGGACTGGATACACGCACCACTGGTTTGGTGCGGGGAGCAGGTACGGGGCGTACCGGACTGGCGACACGCACCACTGGTTTGGTGTGGGGAGCAGGTACGGGGCGTACCGGGCTGGCGACACGCACCACTGGTTTGGTGCGGGGAACAGGTACAGGCCGTACCGGACTGGATACGCGCACCACTGGTTTGGTGCGGGGAGCAGGTACGGGCCGTACCAGGCTGGAGACATGCACCACTGGTTTGGTGCGAAGAGCAGGCACGGGCCGTGCCAGACTGGATACACGCACCACTGGTTTGGTGCAGGAAGCAGGTACGAGGCGTACCAGGCTGGCGACAGGCATCACTGGTTTGGTGCGAGGAGCATGCACAGGCCGTACCGGGCTGTGGAGGCGCACTGGAGGTCTGGAGCTTAGAGCTGGCACAACCCGTCCTGGCTGGATGCCCACTTTCGCACGACACGTACGGGTGCTGGCACAGGACACACTGGGCTGTGAACGCGCACTGGCGACACAGTGCGTAGGACTGGCGCAGGATATACTGGACAGTGGAGGCGCACTGGAGACCGGGAGCGTTGATCCGGCACAACCCGTCCTGGCTGGATGCCCACTTTCGCACGATACGTGCGGGGCGCTGGCACAGGGCGCACTGGGCTGTGAATGCGCACTGACGACACAGTGCGTATCTCCGCATACCTAGGTTCCTCAATGAACACACGCTCCTTTTGTTGCCTGACCAGCTCCTCTCTCCGTGCCTCCACTACTTCCTTCTCCCTACGGGCCTCCTGCAGCGCCTCCTCTTTAAGGGAGCTCTCCTGCTCTATTCTCCCTATCAGCCCCCGTAATGTGGTGGCCTCCTCTCTTAAACTGTCGATCCGCAGGTCTAGGAGGACCTCTAAAATAGCGGCTTCCTCCTCTAAAATAGCGGCTTCCTCCTCTACAGTCAGCCCTTTACCGGCCTCCTGCTGCCTCGTCGTCCACCCCGTGTGCCCCCCAAAAAATGTTTTCTTGGGGCTGCTTCTCAGGCTTTCTTCGTGACCGAGTCCTTTTAAGTCGCCGTTTCTCCTCTCCTACCCGGGCTTCCTCCTTCGCCCAGGATCCTTTATCGGCTACACTCTCCTTCATCGCCTCCCGATAACGGACGGCCTCCTCCTCAGTAATTCTCCCCCAACCGAGGAGGACATCTACTAAGGTTACTTCCTGTTGAGACCCAGGCGTTTGCTCCTTCTGGGCACGCTGCTTGGTCCTTGTTTGGTGGGATCTTCTGTCACGATCGTTGAGAGACGGGCCAGACCAAGGTGCAGCGTGGTATGCGTACATGTTTATTAATACGAATAAACACTTGACAAAATAACAAAACAACGAAACGTGAAGCTCAAACAGTGGCTACAACACAATAAGCCAAACGCGAGTCAAGATCCCACAACTAAGGTAGGCAACCAGGCTACCTAAGTATGATCCCCAATCAGAGACAACAAGCAACAGCTGCCTCTGATTGGGAATCACACCTGGCCAAACATAGAAATACAAATACTAGAATCCAACATAGAAATACAATAACATAGATCTCAATCTGAACTCACACACTGACCCAACCAACAAGAGTTCTCTAGGTCAGGGCATGACAATTGCCAATAGAAATATTGCACAACATGAGCTCATGGGGGTCTCATAAAGTGTTTGATTCAACCTTTTCGAACACATTCTCATTGATGTCAGTGTGATTAGAGGGCCAATAGAGTGCTGATTACCAGGCAGTTAGCAAGTTTGGTAGGCTAATAATGACCAGCAGCAGCATCAGAGCTTGGCGAAGCCTAATTGCCGTGACTAAATGGTCACGTGGAATTTGACTACTTCATGACTTGTGACCGCCGGTGTGGCGGTAATATGGTCACCGCAACAGCCCTAGGTGGACTACAATCAAGTTGTAGAAACATCTCAAGGATGATCAATGGAAACAGGATGCACATGAGCTCAATTTCGAGTCTCATAGCAAAGGGTCAGAATACTTATTTTTTTGCAAAAAAATCTTAAAACCTGTTTTTGCTTTGTCATTATGGTGTATTGTGTGTAGATTGATGAGGATTTCTTTTTATTTACTCCATTTTAGAATAAGGCTGTAATGTAACAAAATGTGGAAAAAGTCAAGGGGTCTGAATACTTTCCGAATGCACTGTATATACATATGTGTGCACAAGCACGTGCGCACGCACACACGCACAGACACACACAAACAGTCAGAGTAAAAACTCCTGGCCAGGGAGCGACAGCAGCAACACTATGAGTTCTTCTGGTCAGAGCAGTTACTCCTGGCACTGTAATTTCCAGCCATAAGCTGTCATCCTGGACTCCCCCCATCATGGACTCCCCCCAGCCCATAAACAAGTGACCACACTGAAACACTTTAGTTACTAAAGAAAGCTCTCACTGGTACAGTACCACGCATCACATCCCACTGGGCACACACTGGTTGAATCAGTGCTGTTTCCACGTCATTTCAATGAAATTACGCTGAACCAACGTGGAATAGACGTTGAATTGACGTCTGTGCCCAGTGGGATAGTCTCAGAAATCCCAGAACCAGGCAGCGGTACTAAGTCTGGGGAGGATGTCGGATTCTCTTGGACATTTCGAAAGGGGAAAAACATTTTTTTTGGGGGAAGGTTCTCTTCAGACAGGCAACTCTTCCAACAAACACGCCTGAAAAATCTAACTCTTTCGGTAGCCTGTAGGCAGACATGCCGGAACGTCGCATTTCGAAATGAAAGTTTTGCAGGCAAAACCTTTGCAGTGGTTTTAATGAAGGTAGAGGATGCAAACTAGCCACTTGCGAAATGCACTCATTGAAATTAACCTCTGTGTTCTCCATCTTGCTAGCTAGCTACTACTTTGTGTCTGGCAGGGATGTTTACACTAGGACAACAAGCTAACCCGCTGCCCATTTCCGACTCCTTCTCTCTGTCTCAACTGACTACGGAACTTCCACAGATGTGTATGCAGGAACATTGGTACATTGTGGGAGGCAACCCATCTGTCTAGAGAGACTATACATCAGATAGAGGCTGCACTGTGTGTTTAGAGATCCATCTACAGTGGGGAGAACAAGTATTGATACACTGCCAATTTTGCAGGTTTTCCTACTTACAAAGCATGTAGAGGTCTGTAATGTTTATCATAGGTACACTTCAACTGTGAAAGACAGAAAATCCAGAAAATCACATTTTAAATAATTAATTAGCATTTTATTGCATGACATATGTATTTGATACATCAGAAAAGCAGAACTTAATATTTGGTACAGAAACCTTTGTTTGCAATTACAGAGATCATACGTTTCCTGTAGGTCTTGACCAGGTTTGCACACACTGCAGCAGGGATTTTGGCCCACTCCTCCATACAGACCTTCTCCAGATCCTTTAGGTTTCAGGGCTGTCGCTGGGCAATACAGACTTTCAGCTTTCTCCAAAGATTTTCTATTGGATTCAGGTCTGGAGACTGGCTAGGCCACTCCAGGACCTTGAGATGCTTCTTACGGAGCCACCCATCTTCAATGCTCTTACTGAGGGAAGGAGGTTGTTGGCCAAGATCTCGCGATACATGGTCCCATCCATCCTCCCCTCAATACGGTGCAGTCGTCCTGTCCCCTTTGCACAAAAGCATCCCCAAAGAATGATGTTTCCACCTCCATGCTTCACAGTTGGGACGGTGTTCTTGGGGTTGTACTCATCCTTCTTCTTCCTCCAAACACGGCGAGTGGAGTTTAGACCAAAAAGCTCTATTTTTGTCTCATCAGACCACATGACCTTCTCCCTTTCCTCCTCTGGATCATCCAGATGGTCATTGGCAAACTTCAGACGGGCCTGGACATGCGCTGGCTTGAGCAGGGGACATTTACATTTTTGTCATTTAGCAGACGCTCTTATCCAGAGCGACTTACAGTTAGTGCATACATATTTTTTTTTTTACATACTGGCCCCCCATGGGAATCGAACCCACAACCCTGGCGCTGCAAACGCCATGCTCTACCAACTGAGCTACATCCCTGCCGGCCATTCCCTCCCCTACACGACGCTGGGCCAATTGTGCGCCGCCCCATGGGTCTCCCGGTCGCGGCCGGCTACGACAGAGCCTTGATTCAAACCAGGATCTCTAGTGGCACAGCTAGCACTGCGATGCAGTGCCTTAGACCACTGCGCCACTCGGGAGACAGGGGACCTTGCGTGCGCTGCAGGATTTTAATCCATGACGGCATAGTGTGTTACTAATGGTTTTCTTTTAGACTGTGGTCCCAGCTCTCTTCAGGTCATTGACCAGGTCCTGCCGTGTAGTTCTGGGCTGATCCCTCACCTTCCTCATGATCATTGATGCCCCACGAGGTGAGATCTTGCATGGAGCCCCAGACCGAGGGTGATTGACCGTCATCTTGAACTTCTTCCATTTTCTAATAATTGCGCCAACAGTTGTTGCCTTCTCACCAAGCTGCTTGCCTATTGTCCTGTAGCCCATCCCAGCCTTGTGCAGGTCTACAATTTTATCCCTGATGTCCTTACACAGCTCTCTGGTCTTGGCCATTGTGGAGAGGTTGGAGTCTGTTTGATTGAGTGTGTGGACAGGTGTCTTTTATACAGGTAACGAGTTCAAACAGGTGCAGTTAATACAGGTAATGAGTGGAGAACAGGAGGGCTTCTTAAAGAAAAACGAACAGGTCTTTGAGAGCCGGAATTCTTACTGGTTGGTAGCTGATCAAATACTTATGTCATGCAATCAAATGCAAATTAATTACTTAAAAATCATACAATGTGTTTTAGATTCTGTCTCTCACAGTTGAATTGTACCTATGATAAAAATTACAGACCTCTACATGCTTTGTAAGTAGGAAAACCTGCAAAATCGGCAGTGTATCAAATACTTCTTTCTCCCCACTGTATATACTTTCCAGCTTTCTTCGCTTTCCTGGGGCATAAATAGAAAGCTGAAATAACAGGTTTTCAATATACAGCAGCTGGCTGGAGCCTAGAAGGAGGGCTAGACAGACAGAGTAGTGGTACTGAGATGCCTCCAGGGGGCTTTGCCACAGTGACAGAGGGATAGCAGGCTGTTTCAGCCTCCAAATGACTCTCTGTGATCACACCAGGCATGCGCTGCACCGCACCGTGCTCACACAGCTGGTGTCATTTCAATCAGGGCAATTATGTTTTCATTACCTGGAACAGCTTCTCAAAACAAGGGTGGCAGTAACATAGAGGGCACATGAGAGGGACATGAGAGGACGCCAGGATTGTGAGCTCGATTCCCAGGGCCATCCAAATGTAAAATGTATGCACGCATGACTAAGTCGCTTTGGATAAAAGCGTCTGCTAAATTAAGGGGTTGGGTTCCATGGCTGGTTGGGACTGACAGTTGTGGTGCTACCTTGACCTTTTGGTGACCTTTGTATCAACACGGTATGGGGCTTGTTAGACCTGATGAAGGGGTGATAATCATTAGCAATAGATGGGTTCATATCTTCATTCCATTGAGAATCTCCCTCTAACTTACATCTCCTCTAATCTATACTGTAAACTTTACTTCATGCAACACTGTATCCCCATGCTGGAGATAATTGACATTTTCACCATTACTTGAGAGCTCAGACATTGGCTTCCTGTCTGATCTGTCTATATCAATATGACAGGCCCGGATTACATGTTCATAAGGAGAGAGAGAGAGAGAGAGAGAGAGAGAGAGAGAGAGAGAGAGAGAGAGAGAGAGAGAGAGAGAGAGAGAGAGAGAGAGAGAGAGAGAGAGAGAGAGAGAGAGAGAGAGAGAGAGAGAGAGAGAGAGAGAGAGAGAGAGAGAGAGAGAGAGAGAGAGAGAGAGAGAGAGAGAGAGAGAGAGAGAGGTAGGAAGCGATGGAGCATTGGAGCAAGGAATAGGGAGTAGAGAGACTATATATACACTGCTAAAAAAAATAAAGGGAACACTTAAACAACACATCCTAGATCTGAATTAATGAAATAAAGTTTTTTCTTTACATAGTTGAATATGCTGACAACAAAATCACACAAAAATGGAAATCAAATTTATCAACCCATGGAGGTCTGGATTTGGAGTCACCCTCAAAATTAAAGTGGAAAACCACACTACAGGCTGATCCAACTTTGATGAAATGTCCTTAAAACAAGTCAAAATGAGGCTCAGTAGTGTGTGTGGCCTCCACGTGCCTGTATGACCTCCCTACAACGCCTGGGCATGCTCCTGATGAGGTGGCCGATGGTCTCCTGAGGGATCTCCTCCCAGACCTGGACTAAAGCATCCGCCAACTCCTGGACAGTCTGTGGTGCAACGTGGCGTTGGTGGATGGAGCGAGACATGATGTCCCAGATGTGCTCAATTGGATTCAGGTCTGGGGAACGGGCGGGCCAGTCCATAGCATCAATGCCTTCCTCTTGCAGGAACTGCTGACACACTCCAGCCACATGAGGTCTAGCATTGTCTTGCATTAGGAGGAACCCAAGGCCAACTGCACCAGCATATGGTCTCACAAGGGGTCTGAGGATCTCATCTCGGTACCTAATGGCAGTCAGGCTACCTCTGGCGAGCACATGGAGGGCTGTGAAGCCCCCAAAGAAATGCCACCCCACACCATGACTGACCCACCGCCAAACCGGTCATGCTGGAGGATGTTGCAGGCAGCAGAACGTTCTCCACGGCGTCTCCAGACTCTGTCACGTGCTCAGTGTGAACCTGCTTTCATCTGTGAAGAGCACAGGGCGCCAGTGGCGAATTTGCCAATCTTGGTGTTCTCTGGCAAATGCCAAACGTCCTGCACGGTGTTGGGCTGTAAGCACAACCCCCACCTGTGGACGTCGGGCCCTCATACCACCCTCATGGAGTCTGTTTCTGACCGTTTGAGCAGACACATGCACATTTGTGGCCTGCTGGAGGTCATTTTGCAGGGCTCTGGCAGTGCTCCTCCTGCTCCTCCTTGCACAAAGGCGGAGGTAGCGGTCCTGCTGCTGGGTTGTTGCCCTCCTACGGCCTCCTCCACGTCTCCTGATGTACTGGCCTGTCTCCTGGTAGCGCCTCCATGCTCTGGACACTACGCTGACAGACACAGCAAACCTTCTTGCCACAGCTCACATTGATGTGCCATCCTGGATGAGCTGCACTACCTGAGCCACTTGTGTGGGTTGTAGACTCTGTCTCATGCTACCACTAGAGTGAAAGCACCGCCAGCATTCAAAAGTGACCAAAACATCAGCCAGGAAGCATAGGAACTGAGAAGTGGTCTGTGGTCACCACCTGCAGAACCACTTCTTTACTGGGGGTGTCTTGCTAATTGCCTATAATTTCCACCTGTTGTCTATTCCATTTGCACAACAGCATATGAAATGTATTGTCAATCAGTGTTGCTTCCTAAGTGGACAGTTTGATTTCACAGAAGTGTGATTGACTTGGAGTTACATTGTGTAGTTTAAGTGTTCCCTTAATTTTTTTGAGCAGTGTATATAGAGGCTATAAACTGGATTTTCCACACATGAACTTGTGGAGAGAAATTTACATTTACATTTAAGTCATTTAGCAGACGCTCTTATCCAGAGCGACTTACAAATTGGTGCATTGAATTTAGGATAGCCAGTGGGACAAGGATTACTGTTAGACTATTCCAGGTATTCCTTAAAGAGGTAGGGTTTCAAGTGTCTCCGGAAGGTGGTCAGTGACTCCACTGTCCTGGCGTCGTGGGAGAGCTTGTTCCACCATTGGGATGCCAGAGCAGCGAATAGCTTTGACTGGGCTGAGCGGGAACTGTGCTTCCGTAGAGGTAGGGGGGCTAGCAGGCCAGAGGTGGATGAACGTAGTGCCCTCGTTTGGGTGTAGGGTCTGATCAGAGCCTGAACGTAAGGAGGTGCTGTTCCCCTCACAGCTCCATAGGCAAGCACCATGATTTTGTAGTAGATGCGAGCTTCAACTGGAAGCCAGTGGAGTGTGCGGAGGAGCGGTATGACATGAGAGAACTTGGGAAGGTTGAACACCAGACGGGCTGCAGCGTTCTGGATAAGTTGTAGGGGTTTAATGGCACAGGCAGGAAGCCCAGCCAACAGCGAGTTGCAGTAATCCAGACGGGATATGACAAGTGCCTGGATCAGGACATGTTGCGCTTTCTGTGTAAGGTAGGGTTGTACTCTGTGAATGTTGTAGAGCATGAACCTGCAGGATCGGGTCACCGCTTTGATGTTAGCGGAGAACGACAGGGTGTTGTCCAGGGTCACGCCAAGGTTCTTTGCACTCTGGGAGGAGGACACAATGGAGTTGTCAACCGTGATGGCGAGATCATGGAGCGGGCAGTCCTTCCCCAGGAGGAAGAGCAGCTCCGTCTTGCCGAGGTTCAGCTTGAGGTGGTGATCCGACCTCCACACTGATATGTCTGCCAGACATGCAGAGATGCGATTTGCCACCTGGTTAAAATGAGCCGCTGGCATGACAGGCAGGCTGCCCTTATAATGCTCTGTGTGCCTCCTCTACTGTTTGTCATTTCCCACAGCATATCAACTGACTGATACATTGAGAGATATTAACAAACGTCCTCCAATTTATTTCCATTTTTTGGGAGAGAGATAAGACATCTGCAACTCTATTTGAACCTAACCCCTCATCTACAGCTGAAGATAACCTGCCAATAATAGCCCTAGTCAATACTGTAACATTCAGTATGTTGGTACTTCACGGTAACATTCAAGAATTAACTAATCTGAAGAGAAAAAAAGGAAAAAGGAACAACAAAGAGGTTTTTACAGAAAGACCTGGAAGCTACAGATAGTAGTAGTAGTTTCACCTTGCCCTGGAAGCTACAGATATTAGTAGTAGTTTCACCTTGACCTAGGAGCTACAGATAGTAGGAGTAGTTTCACCTTGCCCTGGAAGCTAAAGATAGTAGTAGTAGTTTCACCTTGACCTGGAAGCTACAGATAGTAGGAGTAGTTTCACCTTGACCTGGAAGCTACAGATAGTAGGAGTAGTTTCACCTTGCCCTGGAAGCTACAGATAGTAGGAGTAGTTTCACCTTGCCCTGGAAGCTACAGATAGTAGTAGTAGTTTCACCTTGACCTGGAAGCTACAGATAGTAGGAGTAGTTTCATCTTGACCTGGAAGCTACAGATAGTAGGAGTAGTTTCACCTTGCCCTGGAAGCTACAGATAGTAGTAGTAGTTTCACCTTGACCTGGAAGCTACAGATAGTAGGAGTAGTTTCACCTTGACCTGGAAGCTACAGATAGTAGGAGTAGTTTCACCTTGACCTGGAAGCTACAGATAATAGGAGTAGTTTCACCTTGACCTGGAAGCTACAGATAGTAGTAGTAGTTTCACATTGGCTTAGGAGCTACAGATAGTAGTAGTAGTTTCACCTTGACCTGGAAGCTACAGATAGTAGGAGTAGTTTCACCTTGACCTGGAAGCTACAGATAGTAGGAGTAGTTTCACATTGACTTAGGAGCTACAGATAGTAGTAGTAGTTTCACCTTGACCTGGAAGCTACAGATAGTAGGAGTAGTTTCACCTTGCCCTGGAAGCTACAGATAGTAGTAGTAGTTTCACCTTGACCTGGAAGCTACAGATAGTAGGAGTAGTTTCACCTTGACCTGGAAGCTACAGATAGTAGGAGTAGTTTCACATTGACCTGGAAGCTACAGATAGTAGTAGTAGTTTCACATTGACTTAGGAGCTACAGATAGTAGGAGTAGTTTCACATTGACTTAGGAGCTACAGATAGTAGGAGTAGTTTCACCTTGCCCTGGGAACTACAGACAGTACTTTAGTGTAGTTTCACCTTGCCCTGGGAACTTGTGCACCAAACTCTCTCTGGAAAGAGAGGAGAGAGGTGCTGATAGCCAGCTATGACCCCAGGCCTGTCCTCCCCAATGCCTGCTTGACTGATAGGCGTCCCTTCTCATAACTGAGACCCTAGGGCACACACACAGATGCACGCACACACACACCGTTGTCGTTAAAACACACACGGTCGCCATCGTAAGACATTCACTCACAAACATACACATAGTCGTCTTTAGATCACATCTTCAGAAGCCAGCAGCATACCACCCTGCATCCCACTGCTAGCTTGCCTCTGAAGCCAAGCAGGCTTGGTCCCTGGATTGGAGACCATATGCTGTTGGAAGTGGTTTTGGAGGGCCAGTAGGAGGCACTCTTTCCTCTGGTCTAAACAAAATATCTCAGGGCAGTGATTGGGGACGTTGCCCTGTGTAGGGTGCTGTCTTTCTGATGGGATGTTAAACAGGTGTCCTGACCCTCTGTGGTCACTAAAGATCCCATGGCACTTATTGTAAGAGCCTAGGCCTAAGTGTGTGCAGACACATATTGTAGGCTACAATATAAGGAGGAAATTAAAGTCCTAAAAATGCTTTCTAGCTTCACTGACTCACCCAATGATGCACAGCTGACTCGCTGGTGATAGCAGATGTGCTCGTGCCAAAAGCCTCTCTCGCTCTTGTTTTACTTTGTAAAACAATAGGCCTATTTGAAAGTTGATCAAATATTTTGGTAGCCTACAGCAGACAAATTAGAGTATTCTCTTTTCGGCAGGAGCCATTTTCTTTCCAATCTGTTTTTTCCAGCAATTGTATTTGAAGTATTGCCAAAGGCCATTTTGTCTGCATGCTGTTTGATCACTAACAGATTTGCTGCGCGTTCCCGACTGCAGGCTTTGCCTTGTTATTGGGCTACACTCCACAGCTATAGGCAAACGTTTTTTTAAATAAGCTGATCCTTTGTGGCTAAATTACAGTGGGGAAAAAAAGTATTTAGTCAGCCACCAATTGTGCAAGTTCTCCCACTTAAAAAGATGAGAGAGGCCTGTAATTTTCATCATAGGTACACGTCAACTATGACAGACAAAATGAGGAAAAAAAATCCAGAAAAAAACATAGTAGGATTTTTAATGAATTTATTTGCAAATTATGGTGGAAAATAAGTATTTGGTCAATAACAAAAGTTTCTCAATACTTTGTTATATACCCTTTGTTGGCAATGACACAGGTCAAACGTTTTCTGTAAGTCTTCACAAGGTTTTCACACACTGTTGCTGGTATTTTGGCCCATTCCTCCATGCAGATCTCCTCTAGAGCAGTGATGTTTTGGGGCTATCGCTGGGCAACACGGACTTTCAACTCCCTCCAAAGATTTTCTATGGGGTTGAGATCTGGAGACTCCAGGACCTTGAAATGCTTCTTACGAAGCCACTCCTTCGTTGCCCGGGCGGTGTGTTTGGGATCATTGTCATGCTGAAAGACCCAGCCACGTTTCATCTTCAATGCCCTTGCTGATGGAAGGAGGTTTTCACTCAAAATCTCACGATACATGGCCCCATTCATTCTTTCCTTTACACGGATCAGTCGTCCTGGTCCCTTTGCAGAAAAACAGCCCCAAAGTATGATGTTTTCATTCCCATGCTTCACAGTAGGTATGGTGTTCTTTGGATGCAACTCAGCATTCTTTGTCCTCCAAACACGACGAGTTGAGTTTTTACCAAAAAGTTATATTTTGGTTTCATCTGACCATATGACATTCTCCCAATCCTCTTCTGGATGCACTCTAGAAAACTTCAGACGGGCCTGGACATGTACTGGCTTAAGCAGGGGGACACGTCTAGCACTGCAGGATTTGAGTCCCTGGCGGCATAGTGTGTTACTGATGGTAGGCTTTGTTACTTTGGTCCCAGCTCTCTGCAGGTCATTCACTAGGTCCCCCCGTGTGGTTCTGGGATTTTTGCTCACCGTTCTTGTGATCATTTTGACCCCACGGGGTGAGATCTTGCGTGGAGCCCCAGATCGAGGGAGATTATCAGTGGTCTTGTATGTCTTCCATTTCCTAATAATTGCTCCCACAGTTGATTTCTTCAAACCAAGCTGCTTACCTATTGCAGATTCAGTCTTCCCAGCCTGGTGCAGGTCTACAATTTTGTTTCTGGTGTCCTTTGACAGCTCTTTGGTCTTGGCCATAGTGGAGTTTGGAGTGTGACTGTTTGAGGTTGTGGACAGGTGTCTTTTATACTGATAACAAGTTCAAACAGGTGCCATTAATACAGGTAATGAGTGGAGGACAGAGGAGCCTCTTAAAGAAGAAGTTACAGGTCTGTGAGAGACAGAAATCTTGCTTGTTTGTAGGTGACCAAATACTTATTTTCCACCATAATTTGCAAATAAATTCATAAAAAATCCTACAATGTGATTTTCTGGATTTTCTTTTCTCAATTTGTCTGTCATAGTTGACGTGTACCTATGATGAAAATTACAGGCCTCTCTCATCTTTTTAAGTGGGAGAACTTGCACAATTGGTGGCTGACTAAATACTTTTTTCCCCCACTGTATATGCTTTCTCATGGTGTAGTAGGCTATTCTGAATTATTTCATTTCTTTCTGTACAGACGGCGGCAGGATAACTAACGAAGAGGCAACTCAAATTAACTTTGATTGCTTTTATTCGAATTTTTACAATGCAAAATATGTATTTTTTTAATCATGCCATGAGAGGTACCGGATCCGGCCAAATAGGTCCCAGAAGGAAACAGTCCAAAAAGGAGAGGTGCCAGATCCTGCACTACGGATTGCGCCATATACATTTTAAGTACATTTTAGTTTGATCCGACATATGCATTGTTCAGTGAATTCAGTCTCTGTTAACCCAGGAACGTTGCCTTTAAATTTAAATCACACAGTAACACTGAACTTCCACGATACGGATTAAATAGAGCCCTTAATTCCTGAAATCTTCCCGTCTTTATCCTATTGGGAGGAAGTCATCCCTCCAGACTGATACTGACATTTTGATTTAATCCTTTTACTTAATTACATTTTAATGAAAGATTGGAAGTCTAACAACTCCCTTAAACATTGCTCAAAAGAACTGAAATATTTGGTCAATGTGTTATTGAATGACATCATGACATGGACTAGGCTCAATGTCCTAATGTCAGTCCAGTGGCTGTTGTTGAAAAGGTAATAGAGTATGTCTACTTTAGTCCTTCATTAACTTTTTCCTTTCCTTCTCTGTTAGAAACACAAATCAGCTGTAGAGATGAATCATTTTCATTTAGAAATACAAATTAAAATGTATGTTGAACGTAGGAACAGAAGACAATGAATAAAGATTCTGGCTTGTACAGTAACAGTATGTATTGCAACAAGGTCTCAGTCTCACGTCAGAATTAGACATTCATTCATCCATGTTTCTCAGATGTCAAATTTCGAAGTTGTTCCAAACGTCACATTTTGAACTGTTTAAAGTTAAATTTAGGCATTAACTCAGAATGTTTTAGGTTAGGGTTAAGTTTAGGCATTGACTCCGCAATCTTAAGGTTAAGCATTAACTCTGAATGGTTAAAGTAAGGATTAAGGTTTGGGATAGGCTTAAAACAAAAAAAACAAAAAAATTATATATCGCTGGAATCAAACATGCAACCTTTGGGGCCTCCCGAGTGGTGCAACGGTCCTCCGAAACACGAGGCGTCACTACAGATAAGGGTTCGAACCCGGGCTGTGTCACAGCCGGCCGCGACCGGGAGACCCATGAGACGACGCACACTGCTGGAAGTGGTGTTGGAGGGCCAGTAGGAGGCACTCTTCCCTCTGGTCTAAAAATAAATATCCCAGGGCAGTGATTGGGGACATTGCCCTGTGTAGGGTTTCGGATGGGATGTTAAATGGGTGTCCTGACTCTCTGTGGTCACTAAAGATCCCATGACACTTATTCTAAGAGTAGGGTGTTAACCCCGGTGTCCTGGTTAAATTCCCAATCTGGCCCTCATACCATCATGGCCACCTAATCATCCCCAGCTTCCAATTGGCTTATTCCTCTCCCATGTAACTATTCCCCAGGTTGTTGCTGGAAATGAGAATGTGTTCTCAGTCAATGTTGAATAGTGACTTGGCTGCGTATTCTCACATTTCCATTAAGTCTGGGACTTCTTCCAAATAAATAACTTTCCTGTTTCTTTTTAACTTTGCAATGGACATTTGTACCTGAAGGTAAATGGCTCCTGAGACTTTAAATCGTCCAATGATGATTTCCCTATCTGCCTCTCCTCTCTGTATTTACTGCCTGTTGGCCTGTTAGCATAGGGGGGAATTCCGGCCCTTTTCTGCAGTCAAATGCCCAAATCCTCGTCTAGTGGCCTCATGGGTGGAATGTTAATAATATTTTTCATAATTTCATAATTATTAAACAAAGATATTGTGTTTCTACACTACCGGTCAAAAGTTTTAGAACACCTACTCATTCAAGGGTTTTTCTTTATTTTTACTATTTTCTACATTGTAGAATAATTGTGAAAACATCAAACTATGCAAAGGCAAAGGGTGGCTATTTGAAGAATCTCAAATATAAAATATATTTTGATTTGTTTAACACCCTTTTGCTTACTACATGATTCCATATGTGTTATTTCATAGTTTTGATGTCTTCACTATTATTCTACAATGTTGAAAATAGTAAAAATAAAGAAAAACCCTTGAATGAGTAGGTGTTCTAAAACTTTTGACCGGTAGTGTATGTCAAACGGTTTTGTTATATTTCATTATTTTGTGATGTATATAAAGTGTAATATTGGGATGAAAACTCCAAATTGAATATATTTCAACTCTATATCTGACTTGGTACAGATGTCTTCTTTTTTTAAGCCAATAACCATGTGTGTGAGGTGTATACTTTTGATTTAGCCTACTGCAGTAAAAGGTTATAGTCTACCCCAACTTTCTCTGTTTCCTATTTCTATTAAATATGAAATGTTAAATATTAGCCACCATCAGTATCGGCCATCAGTAGGCCTAATAATTAAGCGCTAATGCCTTCGAAGCCGGTGTTTAGAGAATGTATTGACATGGGCCATATTCATATTCAAATAATTGTTGACATATTTTCATTAAAAACATTATTTTGATGAATTTATTCATACTATTTCATCCTCCCACAAGCTATAGTCCCGACACAAATCTAGGGTTGCTACCCAAGCCGGCTGGTCGTCTGTTCTATCGGTTCGGTTGCCAGAGACGCGACCCAGTCGTTCAGTCTTTTTGTTCTGTTTCTATTGACCGACCCAGTCGTTCGTTCTAAATGTTCCATTGCCATACTGGCTAGCCAACTACGGCTAATTTACAGTCACGTGACATTTATTTGGATACATCCATAACAATGAGCTAATGAGGCGCAATTTCGCCTGGCATAGAAAATGTGCTCTCTCGTCAGGACACTGTTGTTCAGAGGAGCTAGCCAACAACACAGCTAACACAATCACTTCAAACTGAAGCTGGAAAGACTGAAAACTAGCTGCACATCGTTTCGTTTTAACTTTTTTCAATTGACATTTGTTGTATATATCCATAAAAATGATGCCAGCTGATTCATGATTTAGACAGGCTGAGAAACGCTGCCTGCCCGTCTGTCTTGTTCCGATTCCCGAAAAGTTCATTACTATGGGACAAATGGAGATTGAATTTGAATATTTAAACAATGTTGCAAATGTCAGAGAGACAGACAGCAAGTTGAAAACTAAATGTTAGTCTAAAAGAAATATGAGATCATGTCTAGATGCTTTTTATAGTGGAGATCAAGTTTATAAATTGCTGGGTTGATGAGACAGTGGATTGCGCAGTCAGATGGAACAGAGTAAATAGGCATTTTAACGTCATAGATTTAGCCGGTGGTGATTTGTGGAATAGACACTGGCTGGAATGCGGTTTTAACCAATCAGCATTCAGGATTAGACCCAGTCATTGTATAACAACACATATTCAACTGCCAATTTACTGTTAGTTCCTTTCAGTTGGTATAGCCTTCATTATCGTTCCATTTAATTACATTGTTTCGTTTACCTTAATTTGCTTCCTGTCTAAACATTGTCACGTCGGTGTTGGTTAGGATCATTTGTATTCATTATTGATTCCCATTAGTTACTGCCAAGGCAGCAGCTACTCTTCCTGGGGTCCAGCAAAATTAAGGCAGTTATACCATTTAAAAAACCTTAAAATACATTCCATAACTGATTTCACAACACATTAAGTGTGTGCCCTCAGGCCACTACTCTACTACCACATATCTACAACACACAATCCATGTGTACGTGTGTGTATGGTGCGTATATTATCGTGTGTGTATGCATGTGTCGTGCCTGTGTGTGTCTCTTCACAGTTCCCGCTGTTCCATAAGGTGCATTTTTATCTGTTTTTTTTATTTGATTGTACTGCTTGCATGAGTTACTTGATGTGGAAAAGAGTTCCATGTAGTCATGGCTCTATGTAATAATGTGCGCCTCATTGTAATTGCACACACATTGATGTCAGACATACACCTAACCCAATGCTCTGTTGCTGATGCCTGGGATGAATGCAGGAGCAGATTTCAGGAGCAGGACAAGACACCCTCTTTTTAGCTGATGATTGACATAAGGGCATGTACGTGATAGGCCTATCTGGCTTTATTGGCTTATATGACTATGATGGTCATAATGCTTCTTGACAGTGTCATAAAGTGTATTTTCTTAGTCCAAGTAAAATGACACAGCCTGGTCATAATGCTTCATGACAGTGCCATAAAGTGCATAAAGTTATTTAAAATATGATGAAAAAAAACATGACTGTAAAGAATTCATTACAACAACAAAAAAGGACTTAAGAAACAAACTGTCAAACTAAAGGAAACTTCTTGGCAGGGAAATATAAAAAATAAAAAAAAGTGGATTTTGACACTCTTATGTAGGTGTCATAACCAGCCATAGAATAACGCAATATACAGTGCATTCGGAAAGTATTCAGACCCCTTGACTGTTTCCAAATTTTGTTACGTTACAGCCTTATTCTAAAATTGATTAAATTGTTTTCCCCCCTCATCAATCTACACACAATACCCCATAATAACAAAGCAAAATCAGGTTTTTATAACTTTTTGCAAATGTATTAAAAATAAAAAACTGTAACATCACATTTACATAAGTATTCAGAACCTTAACTCAGTACTTTGTTGAAGCACCTTTGGCAGCGATTACAGCCTTGAGTCTTCTTGTGTATGACGCTACAAGCTTGGCACACCTGTATTTGGGGAGTATCTCCCATTCTTCTCTGCAGATCCTCTCAAGCTCTGTCAGGTTGGCTGGAGAACGTCGCTGCACAGCTATTTTCAGGTCTCTCCGCGATGTTCGACCGGGCGGCCAGCTCTAGGAAGAGTCTTGGTGGTTCCAAACTTCTTCCATTTAAGAATGATGGAGGCCACTGTGTTCTTGAGGACCTTCAATGCTGTATAATTTTTTGGTACCCTTCCCCAGATCTGTGCCTCGACACAATCCTGTCTCGGAGCTCTACGGACAATTCATTCCACCTCATGGCTTGGTTTTTGCTCTGACATGCACTGTCAACTGTGGGACCTTATATAGACAGGTGTGTGCCTTTCCAAATCATGTCCAATCAATTAAATGTACCACAGGTGGACTCCAATCAAGTTGTAGAAACATATCAAGGATGATCAATGGAAACAGGATGCACCTGAGCTCAATTTCGAGTCTCATAGCAAAGGGTCTGACTATTTATGTAAATAAGATATTTATGTTTTTTATTTTTAATACATTTGCAAAAAATTGTAAAAACCTGTTTTCACTTTGTCATTATGGGGTACTGTGTGTAGATTGATGAGGAAATTATTTTATTTAATCCATTTTAGAATAAGGCTGTAACGTAACAAAATGTGTAAAAAGTCAAGGGGTCTGAATACTTTCCGAATGCCTTCAGAAAGTATTCATAGCCCTTGACCTTTTCCACATTTTGTTATGTTACAGCCTGAATTGGATTAAATATATATTTTTTCCTCACCCATCTACACACAATACCATGAAAGGACAAAGTGAAAACATGTTTTTAGATTTTTTTGCAAATGAATTGAAAATGAAATACAAAAATATCTAATTTACATAAGTATTCACACCCCTAAATCAACATTTTATAGAAGCACCTTTGGCGGCGACTACAGCTGGGTCTTTTTGGGTGAGTCTCTAAGAGCATTGCACACATGGATTGTACAATATTTGCCAATTATTATTAAAAAAATTATTCTAGTGCTGTCAAGTTGATTGTTGATCATTGCTAGACAGCCATTTTCAAGTCTTGCCATGTATTTTCAAGCCGATTTAAGTCAAAACTGTAACTAGGCTACTCAGGAACATTCAATGTCGTCTTGATAAGCAACTCCAGTGTAGGTTTAGCCTTGTGTTTTAGGTTATTGTCCTGCTGAAAGGTGAATTAGTCTCCCAGTGTCTGTTGGAAAGCAGACTGAAACAGGTTTTCCTCTAGGACTTTGCCTGTGCTTATATCTGTATTCTGTTTATTTTTATCCTAAAAAACTGCCTAGTCCTTGCCGATGACAAGCATACCCATAACATGATGCAGCACCACCGTGCTTGAAAATATGAAGAGTGGCACTCAGTGATGTGTTGTGTTGGATTTGCCCCAAACATAACACTTTGTATTCAGAAAAATTATAATTTCTTTGCCACATTCTTTGCAGTATTACTTAAGTGCCTGGTTGCAAACAGGATGCACGTTTTAGAATATTTGTATTCTGTACAGGCTTCCTTCTTTTCACTGTTATTTAGGTTAGTATTGTGGAGTAACTACAATGTTGTTGATCCATCCACAGTTCTCATATCACAGCCATTACACGCTAACTGTTTTAAAATCACCATTGGCCTCATGGTGAAATCCCTGAGCGGTTTCCTTACTTTCTGCCAACTGGGTTAGAAGGACTCCTGTATCTTTGTAGTGACTGGGTGATACACCCTCCAGAGTGTAATTAATAACTTCACCATGCTCAAAGGTTTTTATTTTTTACTTATTAATCATAAATGTTTTTGTATTTGCAACAATTTCTAAAAACCTGTTTTTGCATTGTTATTATGGGGTATTGTGTGTAGATTGATGAGGATTTTTATTTATTTAATCCATTTTAGAATAAGGCTGTAACGTAACAGAATGTGGGAAAAATCAAGGGGGTTTAAACACTTTCCGAATGCATTGTATGTCACAACTGGTGTAAATATATGGGTCATGAGAGTGTTATGACCATATTATGACAGGTGATGACAATTTATGTCAGCTGTTATGACATATTATGACATGGTTATGACCATGTCATAATGTGTTATGATGCTGGGTGTCAAGTAAAGTGTTACTTTGGTCCTCTGTAGTGTTACGTGGTCCTCTGTAGCTCAGCTGGTAGAGCACGGCGCTTGTAATGCCAGGGTAGTGGGTTCGATCCCCGGGACCACCCATACACAAAAAAAATTATGCACGCATGACTGTAAGTCGCTTTGGATAAAAGCGTCTGCTAAATGGCATATTATTATTATTATTACTAATGAATCAAACCACCGTTTTCATTTGTGCGTAAAGACTCTCCTAACCTTTTTTAAAAATGATTCATGAATACTTTACTAAACCTAAATAATCTACAAGATCAGAGTATTTTTAAATCTACCAATTGGTGCTGAAACGGATTCGACTATATGCATATATTTAGATGTCTTTCTGATCCATAATATTCTGATATATTCTAGTGAGTCTGTCGACAAAATTCTAACTACAAGGTACAGTGTATTTAAAGGGATGGCTTAAGATAAATGTACTGAAAACCCTGTTGAATGAAAACTCCACGAGAAAATCTGTTGGTCAACAAGTGAGAGGGTTTTCAGCCGTTTAATTACATTTATTCAGAGCGCGCAAGGTAGCCACACCTGCAGAGTGTGTTATGCAACTGAATAAGTTAAAGTGGCTTGCGAAAGTATTCATCCCCCTGGGCATTTATCCTATTTTGTTGCCTTACAACCTGGAATTAAAATTTATTTTTGGGGGGTTTGTTTTATTTGATTTACACAACATGCATACCACTTTGAAGATACAAAATATTTTTACATGTGAAACTAACAAGAAATAAGACAAAAAAAACAGAAAACTTGAGCTTGCATAACTATTCACACCCCCAAAGTCAATACTTTGTAGAGCCACCTTTTGCAGCAATTACATCTGAAAGTCTCTTGGGGTATGTCTCTATAAGCTTGGCACATCTAACTACTGGGATTTTTGCCCATTCTTCAAGGCAAAACTGCTCCAGCTCCTTCAAATTGGATGGGTTCCGCTGGTGTACAGCAATCTTTAAGTCATACCACAGATTCTCAATTGGATTGAGGTCTGGGCTTTGACTAGGCATTCAAATGTTTCCCCTTAAACCACTCAAGTGTTGCTTTAGCAGTATGCTTAGGGTCATTGTCCTGCTGGAAGGTGAACCTCCGTCCCAGTCTCAAATCTCAGGAAGACTGAAACAGGTTTCCCTCAAGAATTTCCCTGTATTTAGCGCCATGCATCATTCCTTCAATTCTGATCAGTTTCCCAGTCCCTGCCAATGAACAATATCCCCACAGCATGATGCTGCCACCACCATGCTTCACTGTGGGAAAGGTGTTTTCGGGGTGATGAGAGGTGTTGGGTTTGCGCCTGACATAGCGTTTTCCTTGATGACCAGAAAGCTCAATTTTAGTCTCATCTGACCAGAGTACCTTATTCCATATGTTTGGGGAGTCTCCCACATGCCTTTTGGCAAACACTAAACGGGTTTGCTTCTTTTTGTCTTTAAGCAATGGCTTTTTTCTGGCCACTTTTCCGTAAAGCCCAGCTCTGTGGAGTGTACGGCTTAAAGTGGTCCTATGGACACATACTCCAATCTCCGCTGTGGAGCTTTGCAGCTCCTTCAGGGTTATCTTTGGTCTCTTTGTTGCCTCTCTGATTAATGCCCTCCTTGCCTGGTCCGTGAGTTTTGATGGGCGGCCCTCTCTTGAAAGGTTTGTTGTGGTGCCATATTCTTTCAATTTTTTAATAATGGATTTAATGGTGCTCCGTGGGATGTTCAAAGTTTCTGATATTTTTTTATAACCCAACCCTGATCTGTACTTCTCCTCAACTTTGTCCCTGACCTGTTTGGAGAGCTCCTTGGTCTTCATGGTGCCGCTTGCTTGGTGGTGCCCCTTGCTTGGTGGTGTTGCAGACTCTGGGGCCTTTCAGAACAGGTGTATATATACTGATATCATGTGACAGATCATGTGACACTTAGATTGCACACAGGTGGACTTTATTTAACTAATTATGTGACTTCTGAAGGTAATTGGTTGCACCAGATCTTATTTAGAGGCTTCATAGCAAAGGGGGTGAATACATGTGCATGCACCACTTTTCCGTTATTTATTTGTTAGAATTTTTTGAAACAATTTTTTTTTTTTTTTTCACTTCACCAATTTGGACTATTTTGTGTATGTCCATTACATGATATCCAAATAAAAATTAATTTAAATTACAGGTTGTAATGCAACAAAATAGGAAAAACGCCAAGGGGGATGAATAATTTTGCAAGACACTGCAAGTCTGAATACCAAATGCTGATAAGTGCGTAGGAAAGTCATGTGTAGGGTTCTTTGTTCTGCTCTGCAGTTAGCCCCAGCTCTGTTAAATACTGAATGATTATATCTGTTGCCACTGCTGTCCCAGAAACATACACTAGCTTGCTGCGGATTATACATCAGATGTTCTATTCAAGAGCATCATCAAAGAAGAGGGTAGAATGAAGCCTAGACAAATCTCAATAGCATAGGGCACTACTGTAAACATACAGTGAATATTTACCACACCAAACAGAAACCCGTATATATTCAATATCTCAGAAAACTTGAAGACAACATTATTCTCTGCTGCTCATAGTTTTAGAGTGTGTGTGTGTGGCATTTGTGTCTGCCTGACCATTTCTATGGTAACTGAGATAAGTGGTTGGCAGGGAGGACATGTAAGGTCTTAATTATGGACTGGAAACGTACCAGAGGACTGCGAACGTACTGTGCCTCTGCTAGAGAAACAGGGTGAAAACAGAAGGCAAAGCCAAAGCAGCACCAGACAGAACAGTGCTTGCGGCTCAATTATTCATCACTGAACTGTGAGAGGAGGCATCACTGGGGCTGGACGCCCCAATTAGACTGGTTAGTGGCATAGAGAAAACAGGAAGTGAGCAGTCACATCACAAACACAATAGAAAGTAAAGTCATAACCCATAGAGATGGAAAGAGGTATCAACTTTGTATCTGTGCCATTATGGCTGTGAAAGCAAGAGCAGCGCCATTGAGGCTATATCTCAATTTTAAATGAGTCAATTTTCTTCTTCTGTTGTGTTTTTAAAAAAGTGTATTGGTGATTTACCGCCAACAGCAGTGCTGGAGTCCAAATCTTGAGTATCATTCATTGATTGTGGCCACTAGATGGCGGTGATATAGCTTAAAGGCAAAGACAATGCTCTGATCATTGACTGATTGCTCTCAACCAATAGGAATCCCCATCCAGTAGACTACTTTAAAATGGTGGAAGCACTCAATGGCAATGTCCATGCAAAATGGGTTATAGCCAAGTTGAGTCCTCTAACTACGTCTATGCCCTAACCCTAATCCTAGCTTCATGTCCACAACCCGGTTCAACTTTAACCCTCAACCACAACCATAACCCTCAACCACAAACCTAACCCTAGCTTCAGGTCCACATCCTGGTTCAACTCTAACCCTTACCCTCAACCACAACCCTAATCCTAGCTTCATGTCCACAACCCGGTTCAACTTTAACCCTCAACCACAACCACAAACCTAACCCTAGCTTCAGGTCCACATCCTGCTTCAACTCTAACCCTTACCCTCAACCACAACCCTAACCCTAGCTTCATGTCCACATCCCGGTTCAACCCTCAGCTCAGGTTAAGGATCTCCTTCCAGAGAGACATAAGGGACCATAACATACTCTGTTTTACGGAATATTGGCTCTCTCCGGATATATTGTCCCCGTCCATACAACCAGCGGGGTTCTCCCAATCTTGAATACCTCACCATCAAATGTCTACCACATCAAATGCCGCCGCTCACGAGGACTGTGTGCTCCCGATCTCCGTGGCCGACGTGAATAAGACATTTAAGCGTGTTAACCCTCGCAAGGCTGCCGGCATAGACGGCATCTCAAGCCGCATCCTCAGAGCATGCGCAGACCAGCTGGCTGGAGTGTTTATGGACATATTCAATCTCTCACTATCCCAGTCTGTTGTCCCCACTTGCTTCAAGATGTCCACCATTGTTCCTGAACCCAAGAAAGCGAAGGTAACTTAGCTAAATTACTATCGCCCTGTAGCACTCGCTTCTGTAATCATTAAGTGTTTTGAGAGGCTAGTTAAGGACCATATCACCTCCACCTTACCTGACACCCTTGACCCACTACAATTTGCATATCGCCCCAACAGATCCACGGACTACACATATTGCACTGCACACTGCCCTAACCCACCTGTACAAGAGGAATACCTACAGTTGAAGTCGGAAGTTTACATACACTTAGGTTGGAGTCACTAAAACTCATTTTTCAACCACTCCACAAATTTCTTGTTAACAAACTATAGTTTTGTAAAGTCGGGTAGGACATCTACTTTGTGCATGACACAAGGAATTTTTCCAACAATTGTTTACAGACAGATTATTTCACTTATAATTCACTGTATCACAATTCCAGTGGGTCAGAAGATTACATACACTAAGTTGACTGTGCCTTTAAACAGCTTGGAAAATTCCAGAAGATGATTTCATGGCTTTAGAAGGGCTAATTGACATCATTTGAGTCAATTGGAGGTGTACCTGTGGATGTATTTCAAGGCCTACCTTCAAACTCAGTGCCTCTTTGCTTGACATCATGGGAAAATCAAAAGAAATCAGCCAGACCTGGGAGCAATTTCCAAACGCTTGAAGGTACCACGTTCATCTGTACAAACAATAGTACGCAAGTATAAACAACATGGGACCACGCAGCCGTCACACCGCTCAGGAAGGAGACGCATTCTGTCTGATGAACGTACTTTGGTGCAAATCAATCCCAGAACAACAGCAAAGGACCCTGTGAAGATGCTGGAGGAAACAGGTACAAAAGTATCTATATCCACAGTAAAACAAGTCCTATATCGACATAACCTGAAAGGCCACTCAGCAAGGAAGAAACCACTGCTCCAAAACCGCCATAAAAAAAGACAGACTACAGTTTGCAACTGCACATCGATCGTAATTTTTGGAGAAATGTCCTCTGGTCTGATGAAACAAAAATAGAACTGTTTGGCCAAAATGACCATCGTTATGTTTGGAGAAAAAAGGGGGCTGCTTGCAAGCCGAAGAACACCATCCCAATCATGAAGCACAGGGGTGGCAGCATCATGCTGTGGGGGTGCTTTGCTGCAGGAGGGACTGGTGCACTTCACAAAATAAATGGCATCATGAGGAAGGAAAATTATGTGGATGTATTGAAGCAACATCTCAAGACATCAGTCAGGAAGTTAAAGCTTGGTCACAAATGGGTCTTCCAAATGGACAATGACCCCAAGCTTACTTCCAAAGTTGTGGCAAAATGGCTTAAGGACGACAAAGTCAAAGTATTGGAGTGGCCATCACAAAGCCCTGACCTCAATCCTATAGAACATTTGTGGCCAGAACTGAAAAAGCGTGTGTGAGCAAGGAGGCCTACAAACCTGACTCAGTTACACCAGCTCTGTCAGGAGGAATGGGCAAAAATTCACCCAACTTATTGTGGGAAGCTTGTGGAAGGCTACCCAAAATGTTTGACCCAAGTTAAACAATTTAAAGGCAATGCTACCAAATACTAATTGAGTGTATGTAAACTTCTGACCCACTGCACATTCTTAAAATAAAGTGGTGATCCTAACTGACCTAAGACAGGGAATTTGTACTAGGATTAAATATCAGGAATTGTGAAAAACAGAGTTTAAATGTATTTGGCTAAGGTGTATGTAAACTTCCGACTTCAACTCTATCTAAGAATGCGGTTCGCTGTTCTTCGACTAAAGCTCAGCATTCAACACCATAGTGCCCTCCAAGCTCATCACTAAGCTCAGGAACCTGGGTCTGTACCCCTCCCTGTGCAAATGGGTCCTGGACTTCCTGATGGGCTGACCACAGGTGGTGAAGGTAGGCAATAACGCCTCTGCCACGCGGATCCACAACATGGGGTCCCACAGGGGTGCGTGCTCAGCCCCCTCCTGTTCTCCGTGTTCACCCATGACTGTATGGCTGCACACGTCTCCAACTCAATCATCAAGTTTGCTGGCCTGATTACCAACAATGACGAGACAGCCCACAGGGAGGAGGTGAGTGCATTGGCCAGTGGCGGCTCCTGAAAGAATTCTCAGGGGGGGCAATTTTTCTGATGATTTAGGTGACCTACACACATTTTAAAAAAGATATGTCCAGCAACAACATGAAGACAGGGGCAGCATATAAGTCAATACTGATATACACATTACTTGCTTCAAAAAGGCCTCATGGTTGAATTGGAAATATGTGCACCTGAGCAAGCAGGAGCTTTTGATAGAGGCTACTGAAAACATTGATGCAAGTTATTGGTAATAAGAAATTTTTATAGACTTCCATATTCTGCCCTCTTGTATAGATTTGTGAAAATGAACAGTGATAGACATTTTGCCTGAAAACAGAATTTGAAAATAATTTATAGAAAAGGTAAACACAGCTATCTGTGACACTCTGGCTCTATGGACGTTTATATTGAGCCAGGGTTGTTCATTTTCATGTGTTTGGGTGTATTTCATTTGGTGGTGTTGGGGATGGGTGAGTTTCATTTTGTTTGTTCATGTGGTGATTGGTCGATGACTCCCAATCGGAGGTAACGAGTGTCAGCTGTCGGCTCGTTATCTCTGATTGGGAGCCATATATATTCTGTATGTTTTCTCCTTTGTGTTGTGGGTTATTGTTTCTTTGTTGCTGTTAGTCGTATTTCAGTTTAGAACTTCACGTATCGTCATTTGTTGTTTTCTTCGTGGTTGCTTTAAGTTAATAAAGTCATCATGTTCACTCGCAACGCTGCGCATTGGTCTCCTCCTTCAGACGATCGTGACAGAATAACCCACCATAAAAGGACCAAGCAGCGCGTCCAGGAGCAAAGGGTCTGGACACAGGAGTTATGGACGCCTCCTAAGGATTTTTGGACATGGGAGGAGATTCGGGCTGGAAAGGGTCCTTGGGCACAACCGGAGGAATATCACCGCCCTCGTGAAGAGCTGGAGGCAGCCAAAGCCGAGAGGAGGTGGTACGAGGAGGCAGCGCGAAGGCGAGGCTGGAAGCCCGTGGAAGAGAGGCAACCCCAAGAAATTTTTTGGGGGGGGCACATGGCTTGGGCAGCTGGGCAGCAGGAGGCTGCCACAGGGAGAAAAGGAGAGAAGGCTATCGGATTACGGGAGCCATTGGCGAGTAGAGGGAGGGAAGTTGTTGTGGCACGGCATGAGAGACTGAAGTGTGTTCCCAGTCTGGTCCGGTCCGTTCTTGATCCCCAGTTAAGGCCAGTGGTGGGTGTTCCCGGTACGGACCGGTCTGTTCCTACTCCACGCACCAGGTCCACGATGTGCGTCGCCAGCCCGGCCCGGCCTGTTCCGGCCACTCGCACCAGGGATAAGGTGCGCGTCGCCAGCCCAGCCCGGCCTGTTCCTGCTCCACGCACGAATCCTACGGGGTGCGTCACCAGTCGGCCAGAGTCTGCCGTCTGCCCAACGGCGCCTGAACTGGCCGTCTGCCCAACGGCGCCTGAACTGCCTGTCGGCCCTATGGCGTCTGAACTGCCCGTCTGTCAAACGCTGCATAAGCCGCCCGTCTGTACTGAGCCTGCAAAGCCGCCCGTCTGCCATGAGCCTTCAGAGCCGTCCGCCAGATCGGAGCCGCTAGTGCCTTCCGCCAGACAGGAGCCGCTAGAGCCTTCCGCCAGACAGAATCATACACCTGCTATGGAATCAGCAGGAGCCGACGCAGCCCATATCAGACTGGAAGCTCAGGTTCGGAACCAGAAAGAGCAGCTCCTGCAGATGGGAGCCGCCCTGCTGGAGGTGATGACTGCAATCCGAGGCTGGGGTCCGCCTCCACCGCCAGCCTCCCAGCCAGCACCATCAGCCAGCCATGAGCAGCCAGATCTGTCAACCAGCCATGAGCAGCCAGACCCGTCAGCCAGCCATGAGCAGCCAGACCCGTCAGCCAGCCATGAGCAGCCAGATCCGTCAGCCAGCCATGAGCAGCCAGATCCGTCAGCCAGCCATGAGCAGCCAGACCCGTCAGCCAGCCATGAGCAGCCAGATCCGTCAGCCAGCCATGAGCAGCCAGACCCGTCAGCCAGCCATGAGCAGCCAGACCCGTCAGCCAGCCATGAGCAGCCAGATCCGTCAGCCAGCCATGAGCAGCCAGATCCGTCAGCCAGCCATGAGCAGCCAGATCCGTCAGCCAGCCATGAGCAGCCAGATCCGTCAGCCCGCCAGGATCCGCCAGATCCGTCAGCCCGCCAGGATCCGCCAGATCCGTCAGCCAGCCAGGATCCGCCAGAGCCGTCCAGCCAGGATCCGCCAGAGCCGTCCAGCCAGGATCCGCCAGAGCTGTCCAGCCAGGATCCGCCAGAACCGTCTAGCCAGGATCCACCAGAGCCGTCCAGCCAGGATCCGCCAGAGCCGTCCAGCCAGGATCCGCCAGAGCCGTCCAGCCAGGATCCGCCAGAGCCGTCCAGCCAGGATCCGCCAGAGCCGTCCAGCCAGGATCCGCCAGAGCCGTCCAGCCAGGATCCGCCAGAGCCGTCCAGCCAGGATCCGCCAGAGCCGTCCAGCCAGGATCCGCCAGAGCCGTCCCGCCAGGATCCGCCAGAGCCGTCCAGCCTGGATCCGCCAGAGCCGTCCCGCCAGGATCCGCCAGAGCTGTCTCGCCAGGATCCGCCAGAGCCGTCCCGCCAGGATCCGCCAGAGCCAGCCAGCCAGGATCCGCCATCTAGTCAGGTACTGCCCCTTAGCCCGGTGCTGCCCCTTAGTCCGGTGCTGCCCTTTAGCCCGGTGCTGCCCCTTAGTCCGGTGCTGCCCCTGAGTCCGGTACTGCCCCTTAGCCCGGTGCTGCCCCTTAGTCCTGTACTGCCCTTTAGTCCGGTACTGCCCCGTAGTCCGGTGCTGCCCCTTAGTCCGGTGCTGCCCCTTAGCCCGGTGCTGCCCCTTATCCCGGTGCTGCCCCTTAGGCCGATGCTGCCCCTTAGTCCGGGGTTGCCCCTTAGTCCAGGTGGGGTTAGGTGGAGGGTGGTCATTAGGAGGAGGCTACCGAAGCAGGTTGTGACTGTGGTGGGGTGGGGATCACGACCGGGGCCAGAGCCGCCACCATGGACAGACGCCCACCCAGACCCTCCCCTAGTCCTGATGTTGGTGCGCCCGGAGTTCGCACCTTTAGGGGGGGGTACTGTGACACTCTGGCTCTATGGACGTTTATATTGAGCCAGGGTTGTTCATTTTCATGTGTTTGGGTGTATTTCATTTGGTGGTGTTGGGGATGGGTGAGTTTCATTTTGTTTGTTCATGTGGTGATTGGTCGATGACTCCCAATCGGAGGTAACGAGTGTCAGCTGTCGGCTCGTTATCTCTGATTGGGAGCCATATATATTCTGTATGTTTTCTCCTTTGTGTTGTGGGTTATTGTTTCTTTGTTGCTGTTAGTCGTATTTCAGTTTAGAACTTCACGTATCGTCATTTGTTGTTTTCTTCGTGGTTGCTTTAAGTTAATAAAGTCATCATGTTCACTCGCAACGCTGCGCATTGGTCTCCTCCTTCAGACGATCGTGACACTATCTGTATGGCTTTGTAAATATGAACAACCATATTTACAAAGGGGCAAAGAGAGAGAGAGGCTACATTACTTGTACTGAAACTGTTCTCTTCTCTCTTTCAATGCAGCAAAGCGGTCAATGACTTTCTCATTGAAATCAGGCATGCTGAGGACTAGTTTACTAGTTACTTTTTAGCTTGCTGCATGATCAAATTCAGCTGATGCGCATAGCAATGCACGTAATGGCCTTTCTTGAAATGCTCACGCACCTTTTGCCTTCTCTCGCCTCATCACACTGGCTCCATCGTAAGCTTGCGCAATGAGTTTGACTTTCACGTCGTCGGCAAAAAGACCGTTCAGTCTCTCCAAAAGCACACTGGCGATTGAGACTGAGGTTGATTCCGAGATGGGAAGGAACTCAAAAAAGCGCTCCTGCACTTTGTGGTTGTCTCTTTGATGTGAACTTCTTTCAAAGAGACAATCGAGTTGCACTGAACGCTATAGCCATCTTGATAGTAGTACGTGAATTGATTGATGCTGCTACCCGCTCTTTTCTTAGTTACGTTCATGGTTACGTTACGTATGACGAAAGCGCGTAAGTGCAAGCCCTCAGAAACGCATAGAGATTGTATTGAAAGCTCTGAAATTTGAAAAAAATAGATTTTACATGGGAGTCTATGACAGACTTCTGGGCGATTTTCAACCTGACTGAAATCGCCCCAAAAGGGGGGGGGGGGGGGGGGGGCATTTGAAGCACGACTTTAGCCTGATTGGACATTTAGTGGCAGTGTGGCACTGTGGCAGATCAGACGTCTAGATTACAACACTGATAACTACTGTTGCCGTGATATAATTGATTAGAAAAAAAATCCCTTCCTTTTCCCGTTTGGCAGTGCGTCGCCCATATCGCCCTATTGAACACACCGCCCCTGGCATTGGCGGAATGGTGCCAGGAAAATAACCTCTCCCTCAACGTCAACAAAAAAAAGGAGCTGATCGTGGATTACAGGAGACAACAGAGAGAGCACGCCCCCATCCACAATTGACGGGGCCGCAGTGGAGAGGGTCTAAAGCGGCATGCACATCACTGAGGACCTGAAATGGTCCTATCACACAGACAGTGTGGTGAAGAAGGCGCAAGAGTGCCTCTTCAACATCAAGAGACTGAATAAATTCAGCTTGGCCCCTAAGTCCCTCACAAACTATTACAGATGCACCATTGAAAGCATTCTGTTGGGCTGTATCATAGCCTGGTACGGAAATTGCACTGTCCGCAACCGCAGGGCTCTCCAGAGGGTGATGCGGTCAGCCCAACGCACCATCGGGAGCACACTGCCTGCCTTCCAGAACATCTACAGCACCTGGTGTCACAGGAAGGCCAAGAAGATCATCAATAAATCAAAATGTATTCATAAAGCCCTTTTTACATCAGCAGTTGTCACAAAGTGCTTATACAGAAACCGAGCCTAAAACCCCAGAGAGCAAGCAATGCAGATGTAGATTACATGGCCATGAAGGCCAGATCATTCTTCAAGATATTAAAACGTTCATAGATGTTCAGCAGGTTCAACTAATAATCACAGTGGTTATAGAGGGTGCAACAGGTCAGCACCTCAGGAGTAAATGTCAGTTGGCTTTTCATTGCTGAGTATTCAGAGGTCGAAACAGCATGTGTGAGAGACAGAGACAAGGAGAGAGAGGGAGCGGGAGGGTCGAAACAGAAGGTCCGGGACAAGGTAGCACGACCGGTGAACAGGTCAGGGTTCCATGGCCGCAGGCAGAACAGCAGAAACTGGATCAGCAGCACGACCAGGTGGACTGGGGACGGGGAAAGCCAGGAGTCGTCAGGCCAGGTAATCCTGAGGCATGGTCCTAGGGCTCAGGTCCTCCGGGAGGGGGAGAGAGAGAGAAATTGAAGAATTAGATAGAGTATACCTAAGATCACACAGGACACCAGATAAAACAGGGGAATTACACCAGATACAGTATGCTAGACTGACCCTAGACTCCCGGCACATAGACTATTGCAGCATAGATACTGGAGACTGAGATGGGGGGGGGCGGGTCAGGGGACACTATGGCCCCGTCCAAAGTTACCCCCAGACAGGGCCAACCAGGCAGGATATAACCCCACCCACTTTACCAAAGCACAGCCCCCACACCACCATAGGGATATCAACACTAACTTACTACCCTGAGACAAGGCCGAGTTTAGCCCACGAATATCTCCCCCACCGCACGAGCCCGAGGACAGGAAGGAAGATCACGTCAGTGACTCAACCCACTCAGGTCGAGTATAGCATGATGCACCCTTCCTAGGGACGGCATGGGAGAGCGCGAGCAAGCCAGTGACTAATAGGGTCAGCGGCAGAGAATCCCAGTAGAGAGAGGGGAGCCAGCCAGGCAGCAAGGGTGTTTTGTCACTCCAGTGCCTTGCGGTTCACATTCGCACCTCTGGGCCAAACTACACTTAGACCTATTGAAAAGATGAGTCTCCAGTAAAGACTTAAATGTTGAGACCGAGTCTGCATCTCTCACATAGATTGGCAGACCTTTCCATACAAATGGGTCTCTATAGGAGAAAGCCCTGCCTCCAGCTGTTTGCTTATAAATTCTAGGAACAATAAGGAGGCCTGCTTCTTGTGACCGTAGCGTACGTGTAGGTATGTACGGCAGGACCAAATTGGAAAGATAGGTAGGAGCAAGTCCATGTAAAAGTTTGTAGGTTAGCAGTAAACCCTTGAAATCAGCCCTAGCCTTAACAGGAGCCAGTCAAGAGAGGCTAGCATTGGAGAAATATGATCAAATTGTTTGGTTCTGATCAAGATTCTAGCAGACATATTTAGCACTAACTGAAGCTTATTTAGTACCCCTTATCTGGGTAGCCGGAGAATAGAGCATTGCAGTAGTCTAATTTTGAAGTAACAAACGCATTTTTGGACAAAAAGTTTCAGATATTGCAATGTTATGAAGATGGAATAAGGCTGCTCATAAGAGAGATCAGGGTCCAGAGTAACATTTTACTGTGAAGGTCCTTCACAGTTTTATTTGAGACGACTGTGCAACCATCGATATTCATTGTCAGATCCGACAGCAGATCTCTTTGTTTCTTGAGACCTATAACTAGCATCTCTGTGTTGTCAAGGACCTCAGCCACCTGAGCCATGGCCTGTTCACCCCACTACCGTCTAGAAGGTGGAGACGGTACAGGGACCGAGAGACTGAAAAACAGCTTCTTTCCCCAGGCCATCAGACTGTTAAACAGCTTCTTTCCTCAGGCCATCAGACTGTTAAACAGCTTCTTTCCCCAGGCCATCAGACTGTTAAACAGCTTCTTTCCTCAGGCCATCAGACTGTTAAACAGCTTCTTTCCCCAGGCCATCAGACTGTTAAACAGCTTCTTTCCCCAGGCCATCAGACTGTTAAACAGCTTCTTTCCCCAGGCCATCAGACTGTTAAACAGCTTCTTTCCCCAGGCCATCAGACTGTTAAACAGCCACCACTAGACAGCCTCCGCCTGTACCCTGCCCTCTGCCCAGTACCCTACTCTGCCCTTCAGTCACTGTCACTAGCCGGGGGTACTTTCCCCTGCACCTTAGGGGCCGCTGCCCTATGTACACAGTCATTGAACACTGGTCACTTTAATAATGTTTACATACTATTTATATATCTACTGCTGTACAACATTTTGGATTATTTGTAAGATTTTGGATTATTGTGTTCTTGTTGACATTTACTGCATTGATTGATAGGAACTAGGAACATAAGAATTTCGCTACACCTGCCATAACACATGCTAAACTGTGTACACAAAAATGTGATAGTCCAATGGCTTACTCTATGCTGTCCTACCTTCCTCACATTCTCCTTTTCCCCTAACTACCTCACCACCCACCCATCCACCTATCCACCCTTCCATGGTCCATGCCAGGTGTGACGTAACTGTCAGAGAAATGCAATCCTCCTGTTAAGTCTGTTCCTGTTCTGATGTGTCAGGACATACATCTCAGGCTGCTGTCATGCAGGCAGGCCCTCATCTCTCCTCGTTACTCAGAGACACACACACACACATACATCTGCCCAGGGAGGGAGAGGGGAGGAGGGGGGCTGAGCGACGACAATCACCACTCGGACTAGCTTTTTTACCGGGCCGTTCAGACGCTTTATCTCACCGCCGCCATGACTTTGTCATTTGCCTTTCAGCGATGGCAATCTGCCAGCCTCTCGCTGAGAGATCAATTAAACACCTCCGTTGTGCACCACCCTCTGTGAAAATGGTGTGTGTGTGTGTGTGTGTGTGTGTGTGTGTGTGTGTGTGTGTGTGTGTGTGGGTAACTAAGAGGGAAGAGGCTTCGCCTGGAGAAATGTGTGTTAAAATGGTTAACATGATGTCATATGTGAACAAACCAAATAAAGGTGACAGGTGTGCACCTTGGAACACACCCTAAAATATCCATCTGGGCCAGTGTAGCAGAATATCCACACTATCTGGGCCAGTGTAGCAGAATATCCACACTATCTGGGCCAGTGTAGCAGAATATCCACACTATCTGGGCCAGTGTAGCAGAATATCCACACTATCTGGGCCAGTGTAGCAGAATATCCACACTATCTGGGCCAGTGTAGCAGAATATCCACACTATCTGGGCCAGTGTAGCAGAATATCCACACTATCTGGGCCAGTGTAGCAGAATATCCACACTATCTGGGCCAGTGTAGCAGAATATCCACACTATCTGGGCCAGTGTAGCAGAATATCCACACTATCTGGGCCAGTGTAGCAGAATATCCACACTATCTGGGCCAGTGTAGCAGAATATCCACACTATCTGGGCCAGTGTAGCAGTACTGTCAGAACTGTCTCCACCACTGTGAGATGCTCCAGGAGAAAGTGCAGAGCTGACCTGGTTATGGCAAAATGAACAGGTTTCTCACACACACACACACACACACACACACACACACACACACACACACACACACACACACACACACACACACACACACACACACACACACACACACACACACACACACACACACACACACACACACACACACACACACACACACACACACACACACACACACACACACACACACACACACACACACACACACACACACACACACACACACACACACACACACACACACACACAGTGCTTAATTTGAGCCGGATCCTGCCGGAACAGCATCCGGCACCTCTCAGATTTGACTTTGTTTGTTCCGGCACCTATTTGCCCAGCTCTGGTACCTCTCGCAGCATGATTTATTAATTATTCACTGTTCGCACTGTAGACATTCTAATAAAACCGATCAGCATTAAATCAAGTTACCTCCTCGTTATTTCTCCCGCCCCCCAGAAAGACCATCATGTAAAAGCACGGTGATCCTTCTATGTAATCATCCTATCCTGCCACACTGATTCCAGACCTGCTCTCTTATTTGTACATAGAGGTTATGGGGAGGGCCAGTGGGGTAAGTAACTGATCTTGACACAGGTCTTGTTAGTGGTGGTCAGCTAGTGAAGAGGTCCCTACGTGATCACATCACTGCTGAATTTGAATCGTGGGAAAGCCAAATAAATAATGTATAAGAAAAGGCAATCGAGTTTGACATTTCTCAAGTCCAAAAATCCAGAGAAAGATGGTGAATCGAACCCAGAACGAGCCAGAGAACTGTCAGTGCCGGAGGAGAGGAGTGAGGGGCAAACTGTTCCGGGTGGCGATGCTAATCCCACCAGTTCAGCATCCCCACCGGCACCTCCACTAGCTAGTAGGCTTACTAGCGAGTCAGACTCAGCAGGAGAGGGAGACGGGGAGCTGGGGGGAAGGGGGTTTGTGCGTCCACCGACAAAGTGATCGGAGCAGGTGCAATTTGCAGTTCAAGAACAAGCAAACGTAAAACCCCTGGCAGAATTCAAAGTTGGGCTGTACAACATGCAAAAAGGTAGGAAGCTTGGGTCTAGAAACGACTGGAGGGATTAAACTAGCAAAAGAGTGGGTGGAATGTACAGTAAATTAACATCCTACGCATC